>NW_026606041.1:0-74158 GCF_947568905.1 Ostrea edulis | reverse complement strand
CTCTTATCCTACCTTTTGTTAACCTATACATGTCCGCTATTGTCTTATTGGACATGTCTGCCAATGGCTGCCCGCTTAATCCACCCTGTTCATTTTTATGAGGATTCTTTAAATGGGTCGGCCTCTTCACTGTAGTATTACTTACTATTAACCCATTCACATCACCCTGGAAATGTATCATTGAAAGGAAAATTTAGTTTTTTAAAATCCATCTCTATCACAGGTGTTTAGACATTTAAACTACATCATGTACGTCTTATTCAATTCATTTATAGTTGTATTCATACACAAAAAGTCCTGACCTGGATTTCTCAACAAAACAAAAAAAAAGGTCGAAACTAAGTGGACTTATCTGAGATTTACTAAATTTTGACTGCTCAAATAAAAGAAAACTCAAATTTAAAGTTTGAGATTTTTTTTTAGAAATCCATGCCTGATTTGCAATACGTAATTATAGTGCTGATATAATACAAATGTCCCGGTAACCCAGTGTGTGTATCACCATGTGACTGGAACAATGTGTTACTAATCACATTCACACTCAAGATATTGTATAATGTTGCTTTCACCTCTCAGGCGATAACCTTGATGAAAGTAAATGAACTGAAATCAAACTTAAACTTAATCTGTAATTCTTGAATATACAGCCACACACAATTAGGCCAAGTAAAATTAATTAGTAGATTATCATTCAAACTTCACAAATAAATGGGGCGGGTGGGAGGATTTTATTTTTTATTTTTTGCCATGGTATTCTTGACCTCGAAAATGCCTTCTCTCAATGAGAAATGGCTTTATAAATCATAATTACATGTGTATTTGGGTTTCTAAACGGCAAAGTGAAACAAAGTACGTTTACGATATTGGACCGGACATAAAAATATCCGGAAATCGTAATTTTGAAAGATAAAAAAAATCGGGGCGGGGCGATTTTTGAGGGGTGGGCGGGAATGATAATCTACTAATTAATTTTACTTGGCCTTACCTCAGCTAAGTATTGGTGTAGATCATATTGTAAACCTTATTTTCATGTAGATACAATGATTTTTTTTAAGAGACATAACTTTCACAAATCGTTATCTATTGCTTAAGTCCTCTTTGAGTAACAGTTTACTTGCAAGAACTTATTTGCGAATGGCTAGTATCGCAAAATTACATATGAATAATATTCTTACGGATGAAATATGATTTATAGTATATAGATGTATCTCAAAAAATAAATGAATAAGTCTAATTTTAGAAAACTGTAAAGTCAAGGAAATCTTAAAATTTCAAGGGTCATAGAGCTGCTGAAAGTAGGTCATTTGGAATGAAACTTCAATTTCATCTGTAACATTGGACACTAAACACAACATATTATTATACCTCATATAAAGAATCACTAGTAAAACAGAATCTGATTGGTAAAGAAGGTCACGTGACCGTCGTGTTTGCCCTGCAACAAAACATCGTGTTCCATCCCTTCGGATATCTCGTTTCACTTTCGTGTCCAGTTAAATGAACAAACCCGAGTGTTCCGAATTACACACACAGCCTCGTGCATTTCCATAAATTTAACGTCAAGATAAACGAAGTTTATTGTGACGTCACAATAAGTCCGAGTCATTGTACTTTGATAGTTCATAAGGCACAAAATATGCGGGTCTCTGATATTCATTTGAATTGCTTGGTTTTGGTTGGTAGAAAAAACAAGCAAGTAAATCAGCATCCATGGAGAATGGAAATACAAACACTGGTTATCATATCACTGTAATTCGTTGTTTGTACCTCCTAATACGTTGACAGCACGGTGTTACTGTTAAGGCAATCTCAGCTACATACAATGTATAGTTGAGCGGACTCCAATTTCAAATTTATTTTTGTAGTCTTGCTTTGTTTCGGTATAATAAACAATTTATTGCATGAATGTTCGGGAGATATTAATATTTATTCACCCTAGAAAAATCATATTCCCGAGATTTTTCTTGGGTAAATAAATCTTCACATCTCCCTCACTATCATGCAATAAATGTATATTGTAACACTGGACACTAAACTCATATTGTAACAATGAACACTAAACTCAACATATTGTAATACTGGACACTAAACTCAACATATTGTAATATTGAACACTAAACTCATTTGTAACAATGAACACTAAACTCAGCATATTGTAACACTGGACACTAAACTCATATTGTAACAATGAACACTAAACTCAACATATTGTAATACTGGACACTAAACTCAACATATTGTAATATTGAACACTAAACTCATTTGTAACAATGAACACTAAACTCAACATATTGTAACACTGTACACTAAACTCAGCATTGTAACACTGGACACTAAACTCATATTGTAAAACTGTACACTAAACTCATATTGTAACAATGAACACTAAACTCAACATATTGTAATACTGTACACTAAACTCAACATATTGTAACACTGGACACTAAACTCATATTGTAACACTGGACACTAAACTCATATTGTAACACTGGACACTAAACTCAACATGTTGTAACACTGGACACTAAACTCAACATATTGTAACACTGGACACTAAACTCATGTTGTAAAACTGTACACTAAACTCAACATATTGTAACACTGTACACTAAACTCAGCATTGTAACACTGGACACTAAACTCATATTGTAAAACTGTACACTAAACTCAACATATTGTAACACTGGACACTAAACTCAGCATATTGTAATACTGGACACTAAACTCATATTGTAACACTGGACACTAAACTCAGCATTGTAACACTGGACACTAAACTCAGCATATTGTAATACTGGACACTAAACTCATATTGTAACGCTGGACACTAAACTCAACATATTGTAATACTGGACACTAAACTCAACATATTGTAACACTGTACACTAAACTCAGCATTGTAACACTGGACACTAAACTCAGCATATTGTAATACTGGACACTAAACTCATATTGTAACACTGGACACTAAACTCAACATATTGTAACACTGGACACTAAACTCAACATGTTGTAACATTGGACACTAAACTCAACATACTGTAACAATGAACACTAAACTCAACATACTGTAACACTGGACACTAAACTCAACATATTGTAACACTGGACACTAAACTCATGTTGTAACACTGGACACTAAACTCATATTGTAAAACTGGACACTAAACTCAACATATTGTAACACTGGACACTAAACTCATGTTGTAACACTGAACACTAAACTCAACATACTGTAACACTGGACACTATACTCAACATATTGTAATACTGGACACTAAACTCATATTGTAACACTGGACACTAAACTCAACATGTTGTAACACTGGACACTAAACTCAACATATTGTAACACTGGACACTAAACTCAACATATTGTAACACTGGACACTAAACTCATATTGTAACACTGGACACTAAACTCAACATGTTGTAACACTGGACACTAAACTCATATTGTAACACTGGACACTAAACTCAACATATTGTAACACTGGACACTAAACTCAACATATTGTAACACTGGACACTAAACTCAACATATTGTAACACTGGACACTAAACTCAACATATTGTAATACTGGACACTAAACTCAACATATTGTAACACTGGACACTAAACTCATATTGTAACACTGGACACTAAACTCATATTGTAACACTGGACACTAAACTCAACATGTTGTAACACTGGACACTAAACTCATATTGTAACACTGGACACTAAACTCAACATATTGTAACACTGGACACTAAACTCAACATATTGTAATACTGGACACTAAACTCAACATGTTGTAACACTGGACACTAAACTCAGCATATTGTAATACTGTACACTAAACTCAACATATTGTAACACTGGACACTAAACTCAACATATTGTAACACTGGACACTAAACTCATATTGTAACACTGGACACTAAACTCAACATGTTGTAACACTGGACACTAAACTCAACATATTGTAATACTGTACACTAAACTCAACATATTGTAACACTGGACACTAAACTCAGCATTGTAACACTGGACACTAAACTCAACATATTGTAATACTGGACACTAAACTCAACATATTGTAACACTGGACACTAAACTCAACATATTGTAACACTGGACACTAAACTCAACATATTGTAATACTGGACACTAAACTCAACATATTGTAACACTGGACACTAAATTCATGTTGTAATACTGGACACTAAACTCAACATACTGTAACACTGGACACTAAACTCAACATACTGTAATACTGGACACTAAACTCAACATGTTGTAACACTGGACACTAAACTCAGCATTGTAACACTGGACACTATACTCAACATATTGCAATACTGGACACTAAACTCAACATATTGTAACACTGGACACTAAACTCATATTGTAACACTGGACACTAAACTCAACATATTGTAACACTGGACACTAAACTCAACATGTTGTAACACTGGACACTAAACTCAGCATTGTAACACTGGACACTATACTCAACATATTGCAATACTGGACACTAAACTCAACATATTGTAACACTGGACACTAAACTCAACATATTGTAATACTGGACACTAAACTCAACATATTGTAACACTGGACACTAAACTCATGTTGTAATACTGGACACTAAACTCAACATATTGTAACACTGGACACTAAACTCAACATATTGTAACACTGTACACTAAACTCAACATACTGTAACACTGGACACTAAACTCAACATATTGTAACACTGGACACTAAACTCAACATATTGTAACACTGGACACTAAACTCAACATATTGTAACACTGGACACTAAACTCAACATATTGTAACACTGGACACTAAACTCAACATATTGCAATACTGGACACTAAACTCAACATATTGTAACACTGGACACTAAACTCAACATATTGTAACACTGGACACTAAACTCATATTGTAACACTGGACACTAAACTCAACATATTGTAACACTGGACACTAAACTCAACATATTGTAATACTGTACACTAAACTCAACATATTGTAACACTGGACACTAAACTCAGCATTGTAACACTGGACACTAAACTCAACATATTGTAACACTGGACACTAAACTCAACATATTGTAACACTGGACACTAAACTCAACATATTGTAACACTGGACACTAAACTCAACATATTGTAATACTGGACACTAAACTCAACATATTGTAACACTGGACACTAAACTCAACATATTGTAATACTGGACACTAAACTCAACATATTGTAACACTGGACACTAAACTCAACATATTGTAACACTGGACACTAAACTCAACATGCTGTAACACTGGACACTAAACTCAACATATTGTAACACTGGACACTAAACTCAACATATTGTAACACTGGACACTAAACTCATGCTGTAACACTGGACACTAAACTCAACATATTGTAACACTGGACACTAAACTCAACATATTGTAACACTGGACACTAAACTCAACATATTGTAATACTGGACACTAAACTCAACATATTGTAACACTGGACACTAAACTCATGTTGTAATACTGGACACTAAACTCAACATATTGTAACACTGGACACTAAACTCAACATGTTGTAACACTGGACACTAAACTCAACATATTGTAATACTGGACACTAAACTCAACATATTGTAACACTGTACACTAAACTCAGCATTGTAACACTGGACACTAAACTCAACATATTGTAACACTGGACACTAAACTCAACATATTGTAATACTGGACACTAAACTCAACATATTGTAACACTGGACACTAAACTCAACATATTGTAATACTGGACACTAAACTCAACATATTGTAACACTGGAAACTAAACTCATATTGTAACACTGGACACTAAACTCAACATATTGTAACACTGGACACTAAACTCATATTGTAACACTGGACACTAAACTCATATTGTAACACTGAACATAGTGATAATATATCCAGTACACTACAAAGTTTAGAAAAATTCCAAAGTCCAAGAGTGATAACTCCGCTGAATGTAGATTAATTAACAAACGAGACCTGTGACTCATAACAAGTATGTACTACATACCAAAAACTCAGCTAAAACATCTACAAGTGAAAAGATATGTCCCCGAATGTCCCATTACTGAACACTAAGACCAAAGAAAGTGGCAGTATTACCTCCCCCAGCCCTTTTATGGTGGGGCAGAGATAATTTTATAGCAGTAATATATGTGGAAAGGAAGATAACTCTTGCAGTACCTTCTTGGAGGAGATCACAGATGCTATATCAGCTTTGTCCTGTTCCGTCAGATCTGGGGCAATTTTGACTAGGAGTGGTTTCCTCACCTCCATCTCATCTCTCTTCTCAATCACCTGCTCCAGTTACAAGATTACTCAGTTTAATGAATAAAATGAAATCAATCATTGTGCAAGCTAACAGTACAATTAACATTTCTTCACTATTTTATCATCTATTTGTTATATAGAATCAATAATTTAATAAATTAAACATGTTACTCGACCTTCGCTAGGGCTGCTATGACTTCAGTTCCTGAATGTTGGAATCACCTGACAAAGCACCGACACACATTTCCCCTTGGTCTGAAATATCTGACGTTTTCCTGGCTTTTTTATGATTTTGATATTTACCGTGCCAGGAAACCGTCAGAACCGGCGCCATTACATAAACTGGAAATTTCGACGCCTCCTCCTGGAGGCGGCATTCTCGGGCCGAATTTCAATACTTGTGAGCCGAATTCAATGTTAAACTCATAATTAAACAATAAAACGATGCTTCTTGTACTTACTAATATCGATTTTATGGGTTCTTTCATCACATAAACAGTCTCTTGAAAACATTTTAACAAACTGTCGAGATTTTTTTTGAGTCACGTAACTCGTTCGCTCAAATGACAGTGAAAATTCGGTTGACTACAATAGTGTGCTTCTGTTATCAAATTTTGGAGTGATATTATCTTTTAATCGATATTAGTAAGTACGAAAAGCATCGTTGTATTGATTAATTATGAGTTTAACATTGAATTCGATTCCAAAGTATTTAAAATCGGCCCGAGAATGCCACCTCCAGCTGGAGGCGGCGAATTTCCAGTTTACATAATGGTGCCGATTCTGATGTTTTCTTGGCACGGTAAATATTAAAATCATAAAAAAGCCAGGAAAACGTCAGATATTTCGGACTAATTTCCCCTTTACCTTCCAGGGACTCCTACCTTGTCTAATAGCTCCTCCAGCCTCTGTTTCCCCTGTAAGTCTCGAAGACCCGGTGTGTTTGGACTAGAAATATTGACTACTAGATAATCTGCTAGTCTGCTGAACTTCTGAACACCTTCTGTGTAGTCACCTACAGGATCACTAGAAGTCTTGTTTTTACCCAGATTAACACCCAGTAGACATTCATCTGTAAAACACAGATCAGATGCCACTTACTGACAGCCATTTTTTCTGCTGATTGATGTTACCAACAGAACATTCTAGATACTTGTATTTCAGTCTGCCTAATAATGAAATTTTATATTGTGTAAGCTAGTCACTTTATTGTATTGTATAGTTACTTAGTCAGACTATTGTATTGTACAGTTATTTAGTCAGTCTATTGTACAGTTATTCAGTCAGACTATTGTACAGTTATTTAGTCAGACTATTGTACAGTTATTTAGGCAGCCTATTGTACTGTTCAGTTATTATTGTATTGTACACTAATTTAGTCAGACCATCATATTGTACAGTTATTTAGTCAGCCTGTTGTATTGTACAGTTATTTAGGCAGCCTATTGTACTGTTCAGTTATTTAGTCAGACTATCATATTGTACAACTATTTAGTCAGCCTATTGTACAGTTATTTAGTCAACCTGTTGTATTGTACAGTTATTTAGTCATCTTATTGTATAGTTATTTAATCAGCCTATTGCAGTTATTTAGTGAGTTTATTATACTGTAGTTATTTAGTCAATCTGTTGTATTGTAGTTATTTAGTCAACCTGTTGTATTGTACAGTTATTTAGTCAAATTATTGTACAGTTATTTACTTAGTTAGCCTATTGTACAGTTATTTAGTCAGGCTATTGTACAGTTATTTAGTCAGTCTTTTGTACAGTTATTTAGTCATCCTATTGCAGTTATTTACTCAACCTATTGTACAGTTATTTAGTCAGCCTATTGCACAGTTATTTACTCAACCTATTGTACAGTTATTTAGTCAGCCTATTGCACAGTTATTTACTCAACCTATTGTACAGTTATTTAGTCATCCTATTGCAGTTATTTACTCAACCTATTGCACAGTTATTTACTCAACCTATTGTACAGTTATTTAGTCAGCCTGTTGTATTGTATAGTTATCTAGTCAGCCTATTGTACAGTTATTCAGTCAGCCTATCATATTGTACAGTTATTCAGTCCACTATACCTTTTTCTGCTGTAATTCTGTCTTTGAGTCGGTTGAAAACTGCCTCGTGACCCTCGCTGTTGAAGCCATACCTACAAATTTACTTTTGCTAAATGTCCAGTTGATTTTAACATGTCTGAATCAATGAGGTCCTACATTTTGGGTATTTACCATTAGCATACTGAAGGTTAAAGAATTTATGAATTCTGTTCGAGTTCAGGTAATGGGGGGCAAACAATCTAAATATTTTGGTGTATAAGGTTGATGGATACTTTGCAGCATGTGATTAAACTTAATCATCAGACAGTAATATAATTATGTTAATGAACTGCTTCCCCATCAGACAGTTATATGTTATGGAACTGGTTCCCCACCATGAAGTGTTGATACCTGTTGATTACAGCTTTATCCTCTGTCAGTCTGAACACGCGTGGTCGGGGGTTTCCTGGCTGAGGTTTGGGTGTTATGCTGCCTATTTCTATAAAACCAAAACCCATCTTCTTTAGGCCTTTGACTGCTTCTCCATCTTTGTCAAAACCAGCAGCTAGACCTACAGGGTTACAGAACTCCCTACCAAACACCACAGATGACTACAAAATAGAAAAAAGTGAAGATAATGATCAGTGATCTATCTCCTAAATCCTATAAAAAATAAAAAAATTAATAGCAGGGCAAATATGGACCCCCCGGAAACATCAGAGGTGGAATCAGGTGCAAAAGAAGGAGTAAGTATTTCCTGTTCACCAGTCACATATGCTGTGAGCCCTATTATCTTGATAAGGAAAATGAGTAAACTGCGGTAAAAATTACAAAAGAATATTGTTATATAAATATATGTTTAACCTGTTAAAGATTTTATGTCA
Source organism: Ostrea edulis (assembly GCF_947568905.1). Lineage (NCBI taxonomy): Eukaryota > Metazoa > Mollusca > Bivalvia > Ostreida > Ostreidae > Ostrea > Ostrea edulis. The sequence goes on along the minus strand of NW_026606041.1, from coordinate 64,903 downwards.
TTGATGGAATTTTTGTCAATAACAGAAAGTTTCCCAGTCAAGCCCAGTGTGACTCAGGTAAGCAACAGAACATTCATCACTCAGTCAAGCCCAGTGTCAGTTGGGGAAGCAACCGAAAATTGCCCAGTCTAGCCCAGTGTCAGTTGGGTAAGCAACTGAAAATTGCCCAGTCAAGCCCAGTGTCAGTTGGGTAAGCAACCGAAAATTGCCCAGTCAAGCCCAGTGTGACTCAGGTAAGCAACAGAACATCCATCACTCAGTCAAGCCCAGTGTCAGTTGGGGAAGCAACCGAAAATTGCCCAGTCTAGCCCAGTGTCAGTTGGGTAAGCAACTGAAAATTGCCCAGTCAAGCCCAGTGTCAGTTGGGTAAGCAACCGAAAATTGCCCAGTCAAGCCCAGTGTGACTCAGGTAAGCAACAGAACATCCATCACTCAGTCAAGCCCAGTGTCAGTTGGGGAAGCAACCGAAAATTGCCCAGTCTAGCCCAGTGTCAGTTGGGTAAGCAACTGAAAATTGCCCAGTCAAGCCCAGTGTCAGTTGGGTAAGCAACCGAAAATTGCCCAGTCAAGCCCAGTGTCAGTTGGGTAAGCAACTTAAAATTGCCCAGTCTAGCCCAGTGTCAGTTGGGTAAGCAACTGAAAATTGCCCAGTCAAGCCCAGTGTCAGTTGGGTAAGCAATTGAAAATTGCCAAGTCAAGCCCAGTGTCAGTTGGGTAAGCAACTGAAAATTGCCTAGTCAAGCCCTTGTTCAGTTGCTTTACCCAACTGACACTGGGACTTAATTAGGTAATGTGCAGTTGCTTACCAATTTGACATTGGGCTAGACTGAGCAACATTATGCTGCTTCAAGTGCCAAGTTGGTAAGCAATATCAATGAACATTACCCAGTTAAGTCCAGTGTCAATTGGGTAAGACATGAACATTATCAATTCAAGCCCATGTCAATTGGGTAAACAACTATAAACATTGCTTAGACAAGCCCAGCGTGAATCGGTTAAGCATATTACAGTCATTTTCCTCATTCTTGGTTTACTGAGAACAACCCATTTCTCTGCCATGATGGCATTTATATCACCTATAGTAAATTTGAGAAATCTTTGTTTTTTTTTTTATAAATTCAGGAGTTGATAATTTCATATTATGAATATTCAAGGAGTAAATGTTGAGGTGGTATCATGGGGGTACTTTGTAAATCAACTTCTCTATGTGGAATTAAAAGATCAGTGCTTTAATCAAGAAATATTACACATTGAAAAAGCAAAAGATATTACAAAACAGTGTAAATACAAAGAGATGAACAAATTGATGGCGAAATCAGTACATGTACCTCATATGAGATGCTTTAATGAAAGTCATTAAATAAAATGTTGGTGTAAAGAGCCACCTTAATTTAATTCCCTATATATACATGTACAGTAATGTAATATTATACAGGTATTGTCAATATACCGGTATGTTGGATAATTTTACTAACACATCAGAATTTCTCAAAGGAAAGTTCTGCTAATGGAAAGCAGCATGCAGGAAAATGGATTGAGCTTATATATCTATAACACCCGGACATTTGCCACACTGAATTAAAACCAGCATGACTTAGAAAGGAATTTAATCTTTAAGCATACATTGCTTCAGTGGTTTCCATACCTGTGGACTTCATTCAACCATATACAAGGTAATTCAACAGCTGACAGTATAGACACAGTATAAACCTTGTTTTAAACAGGAAGTGCTGGTGATAAATCCTCCATTGTGTTTGACTCAGCTTAAGCCATGTCATTATAATCTTTTTCAAACAGTCAATTACATGTTTAATAATCTGGTCAGCCTTATGAAATCATTGTTCCCGTGCATGACACACAATCTAAACACCGGCAAGGTCACACAATCTAAACACCGGCAAGGTCAACCGTGTTTACCAGTACATCTTGTTAAGTAATACGGGCCATATCTCTAATGAGTCCTTACCATTCTAAAGGTAAAAATTATCTTATCAGTCACCCAGAATGTCCCATATTTTGTGTATCTTACATTGCACCATTGCACTTCATAGAAAAAGGTGATATATAAAAAGGAGAAAATCAATGTTTTAATCACCCTCAGCTGTACCAAAACCACAGCACAATATCATACATGTAAGTAAATTTCTTCAGAATTCTTAAACGTGTAATTGCATGTATTTCGTATTTCATAACATTTCATAAATCATATATACTGTAGTTCAAAAAAGATTTTTCATGTTGCTAATTTGATATCATGATATTTGATATAAAAAATTTACACATGTAGAAACATTATTTGGTTTTGTAAGCACTTGGTCTTTAGGACATTTTTTGTTGCAGTAAAAGGGAGGTAACTGAGATGCTGACACAATGTATGGTAGGAGAGCTTTATACCGCCTGCTGACCCAGTCCCCTCGGAGATTTGTTCCATCATCCAGATTTGTCCACACAGCAGTGCTGGGTACAAAGGATGAAACAAGGACAAAATGTGAGAGTATAATATGATACTGTTGGTAACTATAGTAACTATCACATGTAAAACAAACCTATGATTCTCATTATCAACTTCAATCATGCTCACCGCCGCAGTGGTCTAGAGGTTAATAGAGCGTTCACCCAACATATGGAAGGCCGGGGTTCAAATCCCGACCACAACAGATGACTTTAAAAACGGATATCCCGTGTCACAGTAGGTTCAGCACACTAAAAACCCTCACTGCTCAATCCGTAAGCGCCGAGGATAGGCCTAAATTTGAAGCCCTTCACCGGTCTTGGTGACATCTCCATATGAGTGAAAAATGCTCGAGTGAGATGTTAAGCAAGATACAATCAATCAATCAATTATGTGTGACTTTACAAATGTGCAAGAACAATTGACAACATTGATTCAGAAGTCAATTTTAATTCTTATTTTACAAAATGAAGAAAAAGAAAATTGGGGTTGATAACATCGATGCTATGGGATGATAAAAACATTTCAAGCTGCATTTTAGAGATAATAATGAACTTAATTAAATCTATAAAACTGTTCTTGAAAATTTTTTTTTTTTAATTTCTGCTTCATTGCTTCCACAAAAAAACATCCCATTTAAATGGCCATCCCGTTTCACAGTTATTGAATTCATTATTATCCACATGGAAAGGGTTATATTATATATAATTCCAATGTTATTTATTACAATTGTTTTGATTGGACAAAAACAAAACTGAACAAGAGTTTATACATCAATAAATCCGAAAACGCGATGTATTCATACACACCTGAAAACAAATAACATAGTGCGGGGAAACTATTCAAATTTTTGCAATTGTAAATAAAGTGAATGAATTGGAATTATAAGAATCAAACATTCTTATTTGAAGAATTTATCGATGTGTAAACTCCGGACATTTTACTCACAAACTTAACATAAAAGTGCTTCGCACTTTTATTCAGTTTGTGAGTAAAATGTCCAGAGTTTACACATCGATAAATTCTTCAAAAAGAATGTTTAATCCTATAATACATATATGTACTATACCCATAATTGTAAAACATTTAATTCTGTACCATTTTGTAATGAATTGATGAAAAAGCAAAAATTGTGAGAAGTGAACAGACACCAGAAAAACACACAATCCTTGATCTGAAAACCTTTGATAATTAATGGAGCTAGCTCATTTCAGGTGGAAAAACTAGATGTTAAAATAAATTTACGACATCAACTTTGTATTCTCTGCAGATGGTCACCCCAGGTCACAGATAGCCAGACAAATCCTAACTAGGTCAATGGTCAGCTCGGAGGACAGAAACACCTTTAAGAATGTCAAGCTACGGTCAGATGAAACAAAGAAGGCGTCACTGGTCATTTTTGACAAAGATGGAACTCTCATTGAATTTCAATCACTTTGGATTCCCTGGACCAAAAAGCTGGTGGCTAGGTATATAATGTTTACATCAATGTTGTTCAATGTCTCAGATCTATTGCCTTTTTATCCAAACATGAAGTACCACATGTAGTTGGAGTTTTATGTCCAGTTGAGAATTTTTCATTAATGTTGAGATTTCACCAGCTGTAGTTGAAGTATCACAAATTTAGACCTATGCTTACTTAATTCTTTAATGTGGCAATGGCTGCCGTAACTTGGGACCTCCATTTTTAAAGACATATACAAAATATCCATGATTCTCACTTCTAAATGCTGAGCGTTTGGTGAAGGAGCAATCACTACCTATGTTTACATCTCTAAGGTTTGACATGGTCATGCCACGAGTGGGTATCAAACTTACAACCTCCTGGTTACGAAGCGAACATCTACCACTGAGCTACCTTGACTGGTACCTAACATGTAGATCTTTAGTAAAGAGAACTGTGTGAGAAAAAGATGACTCCTCTGGTCCATCACTTCAGGAAGTTTAAATGTCTTGTTAAGGAGGTATATTACATAATGCCATAATGGCTGACTTCATTTTAAAACATGAAATGAAAATATAAATATCAGCAACATTTCTATATTCCTTTTGAATTTGATTCCCTTGCTGGGTAGCTCAGTTGGTCGATGTGTGGACTGCTGAACTGTAGATTGTGGGTTCAAGTCCATCAGGGGTTTTAAATTTTTTTCAGATTTTTTCAGATTACTTTCTACTAAAACTGTATTTTTTTTTACTAAATAAAGTAACTTGAAAGTTTTCGATTTCAAGATACTGTTGTACACATCCTCCACTTTTTATCTATATCAATTTTATCAAGGTTAGGTTGCTTTCGTTTGTCAGCGTTAGGTTGCTTTCGTTTGTCAGCGTAAGGTTGCTTTCGTTTGTCAGCGTAAGGTTGCTTTCATTTGTCAGCGTAAGGTTGCTTTCATTTGTCAGTGTAAGGTTGCTATATGGCGAATATGGTTGAAACTGTCTAAGTGTTGCTTTCGTTTGTCAGCGTAAGGTTGCTTTCGTTTGTCAGTGTAAGGTTGCTTTCGTTTGTCAGCGTAAGGTTGCTTTCCTTTGTCAGCGTAAGGTTGCTTTCATTTGTCAGTGTAAGGTTGCTATATGGCGAATATGGTTGAAACTGTCCCAGTGGCTCTTGAGAAGATGAAAATGTTTAAAGTTTACAGCAGATAGGCAGACACTTAAGATAGATAGATGGATGCATGAATAGACAAATATTTGACAAATGTTGATCAAAAGTACAGCTTCAAAGTTACCAACTTTCAAAAATAGGAATGAGTTTTGGGGAAATAGTTTTAGTTACAGAATATTTCAACAGGTACATTATATTACTAAATTGCAGAGTAATGAAAGAAGGTCAGAAATGACCCATTATCATACCACATCCTTTATAAATTCCCTCTGTAACACAACAATTGTTTATTTCAATGTTTTATACAGAATTACAAACAAAGAAACAGTAAATCGAGTTTCTGTGTCTGTAACAGATTTATGTATATGTAATGGGAGTAAAGGAGTCAATGAAAAGCATATTAAGTCATATTAAGTCTGATTTTATTCTACAATTTACCCTTGAATAGAATTCAGGAAGCCACAGGTCTGTTTGGGATCGAGGAAAAGATTTGTGATATTCTCGGATTTTGCCTCAAACAGCAGAGGGTAATACCCGGCATGTTAGCAGAGGCCACTACACCCCAGATCAAGGTACAGTTACATTCCAGATCAAGGTACAGTTATATTACACTCCAGATCAAGGTACAGTTACATTACACTCCAGATCAACGAACAGTTATATTACGCTTCAGATCAAGGTACAGTTACACTTCAGATCAAGGTACAGTTATATTACACTCCAGATCAAGGTACAGTTACATTACACTCCAGATCAACATATAGTTACATTACACTCCAGATCAACGTACACTAACATTACATTCCAGATCTATGTACAGTTACATTACACTCCAAATCAAAATACAGTATTATTACACTCCAAAGGTACAGTTGTATTACAGTCCAGATCAAGGTACAGTTATATTACACTCCAGATCAAGGTACAGTTGTATTACAGTCCAGATCAAGGTACAGTTATATTACACTCCAGATCAAGGTACAGTTATATTACACTCCAAATCAACGTACAGTTACATTACACTCCAGATCAACGTACAGTAACATTACACTCCAGATCAAGGTACAGTTACATTACACTCCAGATCAAGGTACAGTTATATTACACTCCAAATCAAGGTACAGTTATATTACAGTCCAGATCAAGGTACAGTTATATTACACTCCAGATCAAGGTACAGTTACATTACACTCCAGATCAAGGTACAGTAACATTACACTCCAGATCAAGGTACAGTTACATTACACTCCAGATCAAGGTACAGTAACATTACACTCCAGATCAAGGTACAGTTATATTACACTCCAGATCAAGGTAGTTACATTACACTCCAGATCAACGTACAGTAACATTACACTCCAGATCAAGGTACAGTTATATTACACTCCAGATCAAGGTACAGTTACATTACACTCCAGATCAAGGTACAGTTACATTACACTCCAGATCAAGGTACAGTTACATTACACTCCAGATCAAAGCATATAGTTACGCTATACTCCATATCGGTGCACAGTTGCATTACATTATATCAACAGAGTTCAATTTTTGCTTATAAGGAAACAACACGAAGAACCTCTTCATGGAATTATGAATCAATGAAAATGTATTTTTTGACAAATCCATAAAGATATTTGATTCAAACTGCAATTGATCAAACCACTATTTTGTTAAATGTTTTTAAAGTAATTGTTGCCAAAAACAGTATTTCTCATGACAGGTGGAAATGACAAAGATGTTGGTTAGTGAGGGGATGAACGAAGAAGAGGCCAGAGAAATTCTAGACAGAGTCTGGATGGAGGGAAACGTCAGAAATCCAGAAGAACTCAACAAAGTTGGGGAACTAGAAATTCTCTTCAAAATTCTACAGAAAAACAATATCAGGATAGCTCTCATCACATCCGACAATCGCAAGGGCACAGACGCACTACTGGATGAGCTGGGTCTTACTGAGTACTTTGAGTATGTGATATGTGGAGATGATCCTAACTCAGAGCCAAAGCCATCGCCATATAATGCTCTGAAGATTTGCGAGAAAATGGGGGTCAGCCCTGCGGATACCGTCATGGTGGGCGATACCAAAACAGATATGCTTCTGGGAAAGTCTGCCAAGCTGGGTTGGAGTGTCGGCGTTCTGAGTGGGGTTGGGCAGACAAGTGATTTATTGCCCCATGCTGACCATGTAGTGGAGAATATTGAGGACATATTGCCATTGATATTGCCCTTTGAAGATTGGCAGAATTCTTATGCTTATTCTCCATATGAAAGATTCCTAGTGCAGCCTAAAGACCATGAATTTAGTTCTCCAGCTAAAAATCCTTTGGTGGATTTGGCAATTTTTGACCTCCATGGAACTCTGATATGTATACACAGGAAATATCCCAAATTTGTGGAGTTTTTATGCTCTAGGTAAGGAATGAAAATCTTGGAATTCCTACTTTACATTTAGTGATTTGCTCTCTTCTAAATAACTATATGCAGTTTAACAGTAAAGTACAATGGTTACTGGTTCATATTGTATGACTTGGGTTGCTATTGAGCCAAAGAATTTTCAGTATGTTAATGCTACAGTGACATAGTTCTTCTATATGTTTAATTCAGATATTTGTGTTCAGAGATTCTAAAACTAAATTTTTTAGGTATAAATGAAGCAAATCTATGAACAATTTATACAATAAAACCAGATTTGAAACATATCACACTTATTTCTCAACTGTCCCAGCTTATATCATATCCATTGGTTCTATCCCAGCTTATATCATATCCACTAGTCACATCTCAACTGTCCCACTTCATATCATATCCTTTGGTCTCATTTCAACTGTCCCAGCTTATTTCAAATCAACTGGTCCTATTTAACTGCCCCAGCTTATATCATATCAACTGGTCACATCTCAACTATCCCAGCTTATATCATATCCATTGGTTCTATCCCAGCTAATATCATATCCACTGGTCACATCTCAACTGTCCCACTTCATATCATATCCTTTGGTCTCATCTCAACTGTCCCAGCTTATTTCATATCAACTGGTCCTATTTAACTGTCCCAGCTTATATCATATCCACTGGTCACATTTCAACTATCCCAGGTTATATCATATCCATTGGTTCTATCCCAGCTTATATCATATCCACATATATCATAGTCACATCTCAACTGTCTCACTTTATATCATATCCTCTGGTCCCATCTCAACTATCCCTGCTTATATCATATCAACTGGTCCTATTCAACTGTCCCATATTACATCATATCCATTGGTCACATATCAACTGTCCCAGTTTATATCATATCCACTGGTCCAATTCAATTGAATCAGCTTATCCACTGGTTCACAGTTATAGTTTCAATCTTTCATTATATGACCTTTGTTATATCAACTTATGCAGATGTATTTTCCATTTTTGGTTTCAAATGTAGACTGTTTTCAAACATAGTTTGACTTTATTTCACTAGATTGAAGAGCAAAACAGGATTAGAGATGTTGGCAAAGCTAACTAAGCTTCTTGGATTAAATGAGGATTCAACACGAATGATGCATGGAGTTCTGACAGAAGGGACACCCTCAGAGGCACGAGGAGTGGTTGTGGAGGCATTACGGAGGGAAGGAATTCTCTACCAGGAAGCCATCATGCTGGTCAACCAGATTTGGAAAGAAGGAGAATCTATCCTGAAGTCTGAGCCTACACCACTGTGCTCCAATATTGAAGAAATCTTCAAAGAACTCAAACAGAGTGGAGTAAAAATTGCCATCAACACAGGAGAGCCAAGAGAGTTTGTTGTGTTGGACCTGATGAGTCTGGGTCTGACTAACTACATCGACATGCTGATTTGTGGAGATGATCCTATCTCACAGCCTCGTCCCTCTGGACACAACACGCTGTTGATCTGCAATGAGTTGAATGCAAATCCATCAAAAACTGTTGTTATTGGAGATTCTGTGGGAGACCTTAAAATGGGAGAATCAGCGTTTGTGATGAAGAGAATTGGAGTTTTGTCAGGGATTGGGACTGAGAATGAGCTGAAACAACATGCTGATTGCCTTGTTCCTAGCATAGAGGGCATCACTGAAGTTATCCTTGAAAGAGAAAAACAAGGACCTGATGCTGGGGAGCAAAGTCCAAACAAAAGCAGAACATTCACTAGAGGCGTCTCATCTACAGCACCAGGCTCCCATCAGCCTCACCGACACTTCAGTACATCTAGTCCTCGCTTAGTGCACATTGCTTCTAATTCTGAGAAGTACGACTATGTCATTGTTGGAGCTGGTTCTGCAGGATGCACACTGGCAAATCGCCTCACTGCAGATCCTAATAAAAAGGTTCTCCTTCTGGAGGCAGGACCAAAAGACTTGTGGAACTGGGACTCCTGGAAGATTTACATGCCTGCTGCTTTGATGTACAACCTCCATGATGAGAAATACAACTGGTACTACCACACCGAGCCAGAGAAGAGCATGAACAACCGCGTCATGTACTGGCCTCGGGGCAGGGTTTGGGGTGGGTCCTCATCCCTAAATGCCATGGTCTATATTCGAGGACATGCTTTTGACTATGACCGATGGGAAAGGGAGGGAGCAACAGGCTGGTCCTATGCTGATTGTTTACCTTACTTCCGTAAAGCTCAGTGTCACCTCAATGGAGCAAATGACTACCGAGGTGGTGAAGGTCCTCTGCATGTTCTGCAAGGAAGGTCAAAGAACCCTCTCTGCCAGGCTTTCTTTGATGCAGGTGTACAAGCAGGTTATCCAATGACAGAAGACATAAATGGATACCAGCAAGAAGGATTTGGGTGGATGGACATGACCATTCATAATGGCAAACGATGCAGTGCTGCAGCAGCTTATCTGCACCCAATAAAAAGCAGAATTAACTTAAAAACGCAAAACAAAGTCTTAGCAAGACGAATATTATTTGATGGTAAGAAAGCTGTGGGGATAGAGTATGAGAAAGACTCTGAAGTGACGAGAGTGTATGGTGAGGAAATCATACTCAGCGGGGGAGCAGTAAACTCCCCACAGCTTCTCATGCTTTCTGGGATCGGCAATGCTGACGAACTTCGCAAATTTGACATTCCAGTCGTCCAGCACCTGCCAGGAGTTGGTGAGAATCTGCAGGACCATGTGGAAGTACTTCTCCAACAAGAATGCAAACAACCTATCACACTTTACAAAGCCCAGTGGAAGTTTCCACATGTGATGATTAAAATAGGCATGGAATGGTTTCTCTGGCAGACGGGAGATGGAGCAACCAATCATTTTGAAGCGGGAGCTTTTATTCGCAGTGAGCCAGGCATAGAACATCCTAACATTCAGTACCACTTCTTAGCATCCATGGTTCATGATCATGGAAGGAGGTCTGGGGACCGACATGCCTATCAGGCACATGTACAAATTCTGAGACCAACCAGTAGAGGGTTCATCCAGTTGAAGTCCCCTAACCCCAGGGAACATCCAAGGATTGTACCCAACTACTTAACAACTGAACAAGATGTCAGGGAAATGAGGGACTGCATCAAATTAACTAGGGAAATTTTCCAACAGAAAGCATTTGATCCTTACAGAGGGCAAGAGTTGGCCCCTGGAAAGGGTGTTCAATCAGATAAAGATATCGATGAATTTAATCGAAACATGAGTGAAACTGCATATCATCCCTCCTGCACGTGTAAAATGGGTTCACATTCTGACCCTATGGCAGTTGTTGATCCCAGCACAAAAGTTTACGGTCTGGAAGGATTGTGGGTGGTTGATGCTTCCATCATGCCTAGTGTAGTCAGTGGTAATCTGAACGCTCCGACCATTATGATTGCTGAGAAAGCTGCAGACACCATTATAGGAAATCCACCACTTCCTCGATCGGATGCACCAGTGTATAGACCCAAAACAATCGATACCCAGAGATGACATTACAAAGTCTCCCCTTACAAAACAGGTTTGCCTTCTTTACTTATTCTTTTAGAAAAGACTTTGGCTTTCCAATAACTTCAGTTTTGAATTGCTTTACACAAACAGCTATAATACTTTAGAAATTGATGTAATTCAAAGAGTATTATGTTGTCTTTAAAACAAATTTCATTCTGTTGATGTGAATTGTTCTGTTTTATCAACCCAAGATAAATATATGTAGACTGGGATTCCTAATAAAAGTGATCAAATCTTAATGCATCCAATTGCTTAAAAAATGTAGATTTATATGTAGAATTTGAAAATGCTCAAAATTGAAATTAATTAACGTATTCAATGTATAACGAAAGGATAATGAACAATTTTGAAGGATTTAAAAAATCAACATACATGGCTATTGTTAAATAATGATGAAAGTGAAGTGAATTTATATGATTGGTAAATGATAAGCTGACCTTTTAGCACTTGAGGGTTTTTTAAGAGTTATCTGCCATTTGTAAAAATAAGAAAATTTAATTTTCTAAAAATGTTTGTGGTAAATGATTAATTTTATTTCATGTTTTAATAAAGAGAATGTTTATGTAACTACCAAGAAATTTGTATTAAAATATAATTTCTTTTAAAAATATTTTATTAAGACATCCTCTTCCCATAGACTTCAATGTTAAATTCTAGGTGAAATAAATCAAGCAGTAAACAAAATTTTGAAAATTCCTATGGTGGATAATTCTTATTTGATGAACCCTTCAAAATGACACCATGGTTACAAAACTCCCACCATCCATTTACTAGATATGAAATATGGTTGTTATACAACGTACAATGTTTACCTTAATCACATAAACATATCCACTGAAACATGTACATATTATGTGTCTTTGCATATAAAAGTATGTAGAGTGTGTTACCCGCCTTAATAACATTTTCATTTCAGATTACTGATTCAAACTTCCAATCAAATAGCCACGGTAACATCATAACAATCAGGAGAGACAGTCTACATTATCCAAGATCATCACTCCATCTGATTATCTACACTGTGTAAACAAATTTATTTCTGTCTGTCATTCAATTACATTGACACATTTACATGTATAAGATTGCCACAAAAAGGTTCACCATGTGCTAATAAATTCTATGTGAATAAACTTGTACAATCAACATTTTTATTTTGTCACAATTTTTCATCATAGCTATATAGCCATGCTTTCTAAGTCCGGGAGTACTATATAGCCATGCTTACTGAGTCCGGGAGTACTATATAGCCACACTTACTGAGTCTGAGAGTACTATATAGCCACACTTACTGAGTCCGGGAGTACTATATAGCCACACTTACTGAGTCTGAGAGTACTATATAGCCACGATTACTGAGTCCGGGAGTACTATATAGCCACACTTACTGAGTCTGAGAGTACTATATTGCCACACTTACTGAGTCCAGGAGTACTATATAGCCACAATTACTGAGTCTGAGATTACTATATAGCCACACTTACTGAGTCTGAGAGTACTATATAGCCACGATTACTGAGTCCGGGAGTACTGTATAGCCATGCTTACTGAGTCTGGGAGTACTATATAGCCACAATTACTGAGTCTGAGAGTACTATATAGCCACACTTACTGAGTCTGAGAGTACTATATAGCCATGCTTACTGAGTCCAGGAGTACTATATAGCCACACTTACTGAGTCTGAGAGTACTATATAACCACGCTTACTGAGTCCAGGAGTACTATATAGCCATGCTTACTGAGTCTGAGAGTACTATATAGCCACAATTACTGAGTCCAGGAGTACTATATAGCCACAATTACTGAGTCCAGGAGTACTATATAGCCATGCTTACTGAGTCCAGGAGTACTATATAGCCACACTTACTGAGTCTGAGAGTACTATATAGCCACACTTACTGAGTCTGAGAGTACTATATAGCCACGATTACTGAGTCCGGGAGTACTGTATAGCCATGCTTACTGAGTCTGGGAGTACTATATAGCCACAATTACTGAGTCTGAGAGTACTATATATCCATGCTTACTGAGTCCAGGAGTACTATATAGCCACACTTACTGAGTCTGAGATTACTATATAGCCACACTTACTGAGTCTGAGAGTACTATATAGCCATGCTTACTGAGTCCAGGAGTACTATATAGCCATGCTTACTGAGTCTGAGAGTACTATATAGCCATGCTTACTGAGTCTGAGAGTACTATATAGCCACACTTACTGAGTCTGAGAGTACTATATAGCCACGATTACTGAGTCCGGGAGTACTATATAGCCACACTTACTGAGTCTGAGAGTACTATATAGCCATGCTTACTGAGTCCAGGAGTACTATATAGCCATGCTTACTGAGTCCAGGAGTACTATATAGCCACACTTACTGAGTCTGAGTGTACTATATAGCCATGCTTACTGAGTCCAGGAGTACTATATAGCCATGCTTACTGAGTCCAGGAGTACTATATAGCCATGCTTACTGAGTCTGAGAGTACTATATAGACATGCTTACTGAGTCCAGGAGTACTATATAGCCATGCTTACTGAGTCCAGGAGTACTATATAGCCACACTTACTGAGTCTGAGAGTACTATATAGCCACGCTTACTGAGTCTGAGAGTACTATATAGCCACACTTACTGAGTCTGAGAGTACTATATAGCCATGCTTACTGAGTCCAGGAGAACTATATAGCCACGATTACTGAGTCCGGGAGTACTATATAGCCATGCTTACTGAGACCGGGAGTACTATATAGCCATGCTTACTGAGTCCGGGAGTACTATATAGCCATGCTTACTGAGTCCAGGAGTACTATATAGCCATGCTTACTGAGTCCGGGAGTACTATATAGCCATGCTTACTGAGTCTGGGAGTACTATATAGCCACACTCTCTGAGTCCGGAAGTACTATATAGCCATGCTTACTGAGTCCAGGAGTACTATATAGCCATGCTTACTGAGTCCGGGAGTACTATATAGCCACACTTACTGAGTCCGGGAGTACTATATAGCTACACTTACTGAGTTCCGGTTCCGGGATCGTGAAACTGTCTTAAAGTTAAGTCAAAATTTTGACTTTAAATTAAGATTTGGACTTAGCTAAGACTGCTGACTTAAATGGATCACAAAACGAACTTTAATTTAGTTTAGTCTAGTTTATGTATGATCACTAATGCTGACGCAGGCACATACATTTAGCAACACCCCCCCCCCCTTCTCAAAAAGAAACTTTTTTCGCTATTACATACATGTACATACAAAGTTTGATGTATTGACCCCGTCGCCTCCCTCATTTTAAAAGTAGTAATGAATGAAAGTGGAAATGTAAGAGTGATTGAAGCGATAATTTTATTAAATTCGATGCCTTTATTAATTTTTGTCGACTGCGTACGTAGCAAAGAAGGATAACTTTAATTAATTTCAAATTCGGGCTAAATGTATGTGCCTGCGTCAGCATTAGTGATCATACATAAACTAGACGTTATAGACACTGACTATGTTGTTTAAATCATTTATTTTTTATATCCTATTGTTACCTCTAAGCAGAAGAGTTCCTTGTTGTCATAGCAATTTAAGATTCTAGACTTAGACTTAAGTTAAGACAATCTTAGTTAAGATTTGCTTAAGTTCGTTTTGTGATCCATTTAAGTCAGCAGTCTTAGCTAAGTCCAAATCTTAATTTAAAGTCAAAATTTTGACTTAACTTTAAGACAGTTTCATGATCCCGGAGCCGGAGTACCTACCTTATTCCTATGACATAGTTTGCGACAATGTAATTTTCATGATTTCTGCAATGACATACTTTCCTTGTAGTAACAACAGTAGCAGAAGTTTCTGTTTTTGTGACTAGGAACAGAATTAACATAGGAACAGAATTAACATAGGAACGGAATCAGAGTAGCTTCACTGTCTCCAAATCAAAACAACATGTATATACATGTACAGTCAAACCTTGTTATCTTGAACTTGATGGCGCCAAGAAAAAATTTCAAGATATCCGAGGGTTTGAGATATTGAGGTTAAAATACATAAAGAAAATTTAGTTGGGACTTTCAACTCACTTTGACATATCCATGGTATTCGAGATATCGATGTTCAAGATACCTAGAAAGTTCAACTGTATCATGAACATTGAAACTAACAGAATCTGACTACACATGGCTGTATTTCTTAGGCTGTAGGACAAAAGACCAGAAACAACATCTAGAACACACTGATAATGCTGGGCTTCTGCAGTCTTCACAATGACTCATCATCCTGGCACCAGAAGCTAATAAAGTTTTATCATGCAACAAAAATTTATTCTTGAAGCCAGATGGGCTTGCAAAATGTTTCAAAAACATATAATTCATGGCTGGGTTTTTTTCATTCAAATCATGCATTTTCACTATCATCTTAATCCCAGAAAGAATATGATAATTTTAGTAGTCTTCCCCTCCTCATTATGATGATCTCTCAGTTTGGTATTTTGATGAACAGGAGGTGTTCATTAAAATTGAACAGCGGTCACATGGAAGATCTTAATGGACATATGAGCCATAAAGCACCCAAGATCTCAAAATGGCCAAGAATTTAACAAATTTGGTAGAAGCTTCTCTCTTTATCATTACTATGTACATCACACACTTTAAGTTTTGTTTTTATGTCCAAGAGTCAAGAAGACTTTAAATGAAACAATGAGATACAGAGTCCCACCCTAGCATTATAACCCCTGACAATTAGTACCTCATGAATTTCATGATTTTGGTGCAAGCCTTCTGGTTCATTGTGTTATGCATACAATATGTTTGTTAGATGTACATGTATCTCAGAAAAAGATCAAGTGTCATTTTAAGGGTATTGGTCTGCCCCTCAGACCCCAATTGGATAGGTGCAATGAAATACATGTTTGTTTTCCTTACCTCAATAATGCTTCCTGCCAATTTTGGTCAAATTTGACATAAATTGGTATTTGAGAAGAGGTTAAAAATGTTCACATGTTGAAACACAAGGGACAAAAAACAAATCGCAATACTCAGGTGACCTAATAAATCTATATTAAACGTAGACAAGGCAACACCTACCAGAATGGGAGAGTCTGGTTTTTTCTGCTTCCTGGGAACAATGTTATATTTTGCTGCTAGAATGCCAAGCCTATGAGCAGTCTCTGCATCAAAACACTTGTGTGTTAACGGCATGACAATCTCACGATAAAACTTCTCGTTTCCCTCGTAAATAGAATAGCCAGCAAAGGTAATGAATGCCCCAGGGATAATAATTGCCATGTCCTTCAATCGCTTCTGGAAATGAAAATTTACATGTATAAAACTTTGTTGTTTACATCAATGTAAAACTGCTACCATGTTTGCACATGTGCAGACACTATCATTCTGCAGGATTAAATTCATTTACGCTGAATATTCCATGCAATATGTGCGGAAGTTTTAGGAAAGCTAGGTCTCAGAATCTTCAACACAATAACAATGTTCATGAAAAATGTTTCCTCAGTCAAACAGAGGTATGCAAAGAAATATTTCATGGTTAGTGAGGGTATGTCTCCTTTTTCAGAGTGAAATTTAAAAAAAAAATTAAACACTTTGTAGAAATATTTCGACTGTGTTACCGGTCTTCTTCAGTCGTGTTTATCTGTCATAGCAATGTAACGCAAGACTGTCGTTAGCAGTTACATAAATAAAATTAACAGATTATTGGATGACAGGAATTATGTGTTCTTGAAATCTATCCACTGCCATAAACTCAGTAAACAGATTTAATCTGGGGTAAATGCTGAGTGGAGTGGAGTGAGTGAAATCTGTATTTAACAGTCACAGTTCTGAATATCAGTGTGTCCGGGTAGCGCAGAGGTAGCTCTCACTTCTCACCGCTGCGACCCGAGTTCGATCCCCGTTATCAGCAGTGGTTGTATGTGAAAGGGTATGGTGGTTGCCCACTCGGACACGTGGGTTTCCTCTGGGTACTCCCGGTTTCCTCCCACATAAATGACCCCCTAGCGAAAACATCTGTGCATCAAAGGACCTCATTGGAAATAAGCTTTCGAGCTTTTATAGGTTATATCCTTGGTATATTCCGAATAAATATTTAAGAAAAAAACATAAATCTGAAAATAAGCTACAATCAATACTACTCTGTCTGAGGAGCATCAGCTTCAGTTCTGACATGAAATTATAACTGTATGTACATGCAAGTTTTGTCACATCAGAATTGAAGCTTCAATCTTTTATAATTATTTCACTTGCATTTTGATTTATCATATACAAATGTAACAGGGAGAAATGCAACAGACCAGACTAGGATTTGAACCTGGGCCCCTGCATCTCTACTAAGGTGCTCTACCAACTGAGCTATCTGCCTAATCCGAGATGTCATAATATAAAAGCGTGGGTAAGAGTCAGAGGAATAGAATTGGACCGGCCTTGTTATTTCAGAGGTTGTTGGTTTTATTTCATTCAAATTTGATATGATTGCAGGATGTTTTTTCTGGCGAGGGTGGGTGAGTGGGTTGTAAAACAGAGTGCATAGAAATGTCTCACTGTATTGTGGGTTACACAATATTCAACACCCTACTTAGGGGTCTGGTGTGTTGCAGAACTACATAATCAGCCGATCAGGCCGCAGAGACTTGATCATCACACTATCTATTCATTACATTGAGGCATTTCACAACACAGCGTATATTGCAAACTCGTGTAGTTAACAGGTGACTACATCAGGCAAGTCCCCGTGTTGTGCTTATGCAATTATGCAACACATGCACACAATGCCTCTAAAGAGTATTCTATAACTTTACGTTGAAAGTGCATTACAAATGAATTATATGAATTTGCACTCACAGCAGATCTAGCCAGTTTTGCTGCAACATCGGACATCTTGTGCTTTTGAAATATAAGTGTTAATGACAGTCAGTGTTTACAAAATAGTGAGGGTCCTTCGAGCTGTAGCACCTTGTAATCGAGTTTCCTACCTTCAACTATGAAGAGTTCCGGGGGATAATGTCAAAAATTCTTACTCTGTAGGGAAGGTGTCAGAATATAATACTAAAGCAGAGCCTTCAAAAACCTCAAATGTTTGACGCACGTGAGACCAATAGCTGCTAACATTATCATAATTCTGTGTTTCGTTTCTGAGTATATGGTCAGCACAGAGAAAATATTTCATGGAGTGAGGATCAATATAATTGCATTTCTTTTCTCGTCCAAAGTGCGCACGAATACAGGGAGGAAAAAAATGCAACGGCCCAGGCAGGGATTCGACACCTACACCCCCTCCTCCCGTCTCATACAAAGTGCAGTGCACAGGGAGGAAGTAAATGCAACGGCCCAGGCAGGGATTCGACACCCACCCCCTCCTCCCGTCTCATACAAAGTGCAGTGCACAGGGAAGAAGAAAATGTAACGACCCAGCAGGGATTCGACACCCACCCCCTCCTCCCGTCTCATACAATGTGCAGTGCACAGGGAGGAAGAAAATGCAACGGCCCAGACAGGGATTCCAATGAAAAGGGGGGGGGGGGAGGAATTCTTATCATCAGAAATATGAAAATGAATTTTTGATATAACAAATCATTTTTTTAAGAAATCGACTTTGCAATAAGCTATTTCTTATTTCAAGAACAAATTTTCTGAAAATATGAAAATCCATTTCTTAATACTCAAATCTAGATTTTATTAGAAATTAGATATCAGAAAATAGAATATCAAATATCAGAGCATAATCAGAAAATGTCTTAGAATACTGAAATGGCGTATCGATTTACTATAACACACAAGTATAGCTATTGCAAGGTAAACGTAGATGTGGTCACTCGATAGGGATGGTCTTCATGTTCGTGCAATCTCAAAATGTTTGCTGATGACACCAAGATATGTAATAGTGTTAAGACTCTAGCTGACAACTTGCTATTATAGGAAGACTTAGACAAACTGAGTGAATGGTCTAGGAACTTGCTAGAAATTCCATGTGGGAAAATGCAAATGTATGCACATTGGAAATGCATATACATGTACATGTACTACAAAGGAAGGCGATGAAAGAAGAGAGTTAGAAGAGATAATGGAAGAAAAATACATAGGGGTATGGATAGCGAATGATATGAAACCATCTATACAATGCATCAAAGCAGCACAGAAGGCAGCTACAAAGCAACACAGAATGCAACTACAAAGCAGCACAGAATGCAACATCAAAGCAACACAGAAGGCAGCTACAAAGCAACACATAATGCAACTACAAAGCAACACAGAAGGCAACATCAAAGCAACACAGAAGGCAACTACAAAGCAACACAGAAGGCAACATCAAAGCAGCACAGAAGGCAACATCAAAGCAACAAAGAAGGCAACTACAAAGCAACACAGAAGGCAACTACAAAGCAACACAGAATGCAACATCAAAGCAACAAAGAAGGCAACTACAAAGCAACACAGAAGGCAACTACAAAGCAACACAGAAGGCAACTACAAAGCAACACAGAAGTCAGCTACAAAGCAACACAGAAGGCAACATCAAAGCAACACAGAAGTCAGCTACTTTAATGAGATCAAATGAAGAAAACGTTCAGTGAAATTGATATACCCAGTTTTAGGATCCTCTATAAGACATACATCTAGCCACTCTTAGAGCATTGTGTACAAGCATGGTCACCTTACTATACAAAAGACATCAATCACCTTGAGAGAATACAGAGAAGAGCGACCAAAATGGTGAGAGGCCTGAAAAACATTAGCTATGGAGAACAGCTGAAGATCAAGAGGAAACAGCATGAAGTTGTTCAAAGACAGATCTAGAATCCTACTTGCTAGACATGGGCGAATATTAGGCTTACCTACAAAGCCCAATAACCCTTAAAGGAAAAAAAAAGATCTTTCACATCTCCTTGAGGGAGCGTGTATGGACTCAAAACCGTGGTTTGCGACGATGGCATATACATATACCCCAGTAACTTGTAGATGACCAACGACACGAACAATAAGATATATACTAGAGACGGCCCGTTCCGTACTCAGTACAAACGAAGAAGTTTTACTTATAGAAATACAAATGAAGGTTCGGGCGAACACGGACCCCTGGACGTACTAGAGGCGGGATTAGGTGCCCTTGAGGAGTGAGCATCCCCTGCTGACTGGTAACATCCGCCTGAGTCCGATAAAATATAAAAAGCACTGAAAAATTGATACTAAAAGGTAAATATGTAAACGTTTCTTTTTTTTCAGGAATTATTTTTAAGGGAGGGGGGGATTCTAACATTATTTTTAGTTTTCAAAGTGGGGTTCCACCCTCAAAATGTGTTAATTATTTTTACCATTCTTAGCAAAAAATTCTGACGAAAGGAGAGTTCCACTCCCAACCCCCTCCGAACTCTTCTCTGGATCCGCCACTGAAATGAAAAAAAAAAAAAATGACTGGACTATTCAAGATAGCGTCCCTGTCATTGAGTTAATCTAGCTTGTTTTGAAATGAAGGATGCAAAAGGCTATTGTTGAAATTGACATCAGAAAGGGAAAATTTGCTTATATAGCGAAGAAAAAGGTATATGAGAGACATATGTGCAAATTAAGTAAAACAAATTACTCTAAAAATGTCATATTCTTTGATTTTCTCAGATTTCAGAGAAGAAACAAATGTCAAAAAGGAGCACAGACTGCTTGACAAAGAATATCAACAAGCATGTACATGACAAAGAATATCAACAAGCATACATCTACATGGCAAAGAAATAAAATGTGTACGACGTGGGACATCCTTTCTTAAAACTATATATAGATGTGCATGTTGTTGTTTTTCCCCTTTATTTAAAAACTTAGAAATTGTGCATAAACGTGAATCAATTATAAGAATATACTGAAAGTTTCTAAGATTATAAAATTGTTAAGAAGGTGAATGTGCGTATAGCATACAATGTATTTAATGCTATACATAGATATAATCCATATCGTATATGACACATTGACATAATACAGAGTATGCCCTGATTAATCATTATGATATTATGGATAGGTGCTGTGAAGAGATTTAAAAACGGTCTTCAGTGTTATGATTTCTTGTTCTTGAGGTGGGCGTGCTATAAATCACTTACTCCGTACTGGTGCACGTCAATATGTGGCGCTCTTGAAAGACTTCACCGTCTTTCACATCAGCATATGAAACAGCTCTGCCCGACTGATTAACTAAGGACTGTAAACAATGCGTGTATGTAAATGAGGTACACTCTGTTTTACATGCATCAACAGCTGTGCATTATTTCTTGTCAACATGTCCTCCACATTTTTACGCCTGATAGTAGCTCTGGTGTTCTGTTTCCACGGTGAGTACATTGTTTTTGCCAAAGGTAACCACTCTTTAGATATTGCGAATCTCTTTGGACCCACCATTTTTCGTTTTAGTAACTGTCGAAGTTGGTGCCAATCCCATAACGAAATCTAAACTCTGTGAGGTCATGATGAAAATGGACTGCAAAGAGAGTACGGAAAAGCCGGTGTGCGGATCAGATGGGAAGGTTTACCAAAACAGGTAGGGCTTCCCCGTGGATTCCTCAGTTTTACCTCATCCGAGCTGAAAAATTAATTAACTGCTGGTACCGAAATTTCTCTGTTATCTGATTTGAATATATTTTATTGTATAGATATACAGAGGGATTGGTTACAAAATCTAGCAACTATGGAAAACATCTCCCTCTCTGTTTTCTGTCTGTTATGTCGCATAAGCTTAGCCCAAACATAGACATATAACAGAGGGAATATGTCTCTGGCCTAAAACATCCTTGAATAAAGGGGATTCAAGCTTGTTCAAACCTTGTACTATTATAACTGATTAGAAAACTTCTTTATAGAACGAAGTTTGTTCAAACCAGGAACCCTAAGGCAAAGGTGGGACTATAATAAGGGTTACATTTTCACAGAAAAATATGCGGTAAACCACAAGGATACCACAATTTGAAATAAAGGGTTAAACCTTTACATAGTGATATAAAGCACAATTCTACAAATCGTCATCTCAAGAACGCTTTATCAAATTAATATGCAAGTATCCTCATGTAGTGCAAAATCTTTCAAGTTGTTTACTTCACGACCACTAAGACCAGGGTGGGCCACAATAGGGGGTTTAAAACTAGAGATTGATTGATTTTATATTGTTTAACGTTCCTCTCGAATTTATTTTCAATCATATGGAGACGCCACCATTGCCGGGAAAGGGCTGCAAAGTTTAGGCCTATGCTCGGCACTTAAGACCTTTGAGCAGGGAGAGATCTTTATCGTGCCACACCTGCTGTGACATGGGACCTCGGGTTTGGCGTTCTCACCCAAAGGACTGTCACATCTAATCGCTTCTTTCGACAAGCAAATGGTACAAAGGACCTATTCTAACTCGTATCCCAGGGGTGAAACTTAGAGAAAATGCGATGACTCATGTTAGCGATGTAACCTATGGGCCACTTTTTTTCTCCGTGGAGAAAGAAGAAATTATTAAAATAGACGATTTCCACGATTTTCAATTAACAACAATTTTATCATCAATGACGATATGTATGGAGCGCCAGGTCTGTTTTTATGGATATCTGGATAATTGATATATAGATTGTTAGATGTGAATGGCTATCCATTTGACGTTTGTTTCTGTTTTAGTTGTTTCTTTGGACAAGCGGTGTGCAGTATTTCAGACCCTGGATTGCGACTAACTGGCGGAAAGAACTGTGACCAATAAAGTGAACGTTTAACCTTCTTGTACTAGGATGTAACAGCTTTGTGGTGTGCGCCATTTGAAAGCAGAACAAAATTTGGATTTGGGAATCGATTGCATTACCCTTATAATGTGTATTGTAAATAATCAAGGAAGGACAGAATGATATGTAATGACCTTTAGATGATATTTAAATGTCAGGGTTAAACTTTACGTAAAAAAAATCCTTGATTGAAATATATGTTTTGTTTTTCTGTTGTCCAGTCTTATTCTCTTCTCCACTCTGTCTGACCTTGAAATAGGTAATTGGTGATTGTGTATGTGACCCTTGCTGATGAAAAGTCAAGGTCAAGGCAGACGTGTACAACCCATATTCTATATAATGTCTTTCATACATACATGTATATTCAACCCAACCATTGCATTTGAGAAAGTGATTGATAATATTTATCTTGAAGGGAGGGTTTAAAAATCCACGAGATTTCTTATTCAGATTACATATTCTCTTCCCTTAGTTGTAGTACTTTGAATAGTTGACATGAAGTGACCTTGAACCATGGCTGTGTCTAAAAAGTCCAGGTCAAAACAAATCTGGGTGTAAAGTTGCACATTTCCTCTTTCCTCATTACCGAAAAAAGACTCTTGTGATTATCGAGTTCCTTTAATAAACCGACGTAGCTGGCCTTTCTGTAGATTAGGATGGGCTGTGTTCATTTGTGAATACGTACAGTCTTTTCTGTAGGCGGTCCTTAAACTGGATCACGGGGGTGAATTCCATAATGAAATCTATACTCTGTGGGGTGCTTTCTTTTGAAACACGGGGATAAAATTGTTGATTGTTCTAGATGGGTATTTAAGCGTAAAGAATGCTCCTAATTTTAGCGAGTTTATTTTATAAGGAAATACTAAACTATATTCTTTGATGTTCTGGAAGAAAAACAATATCTATAATATCACAAATATTGACGATATTTAATGCGTGTTGTTTGTAGGCCTTGGTGCAGGAAAATTGTTGTGCAGGTTTGGTATTTGCCGGAGTGCACCCCTATTCATGAAGTGAATCACGTTTTACTCCATCTCAGCCCAGAATAGACTTGTTTTGTGCACTCTAAACCGTTTATTGATGGGAATCGAGTAATTGTCTAAATCTTTATCCTTCTTAGATAGTAATCTGCAATTGTTGCGACACAACGTTTTGAAAGAGATCAGCACCTTCTGTCACCAGGTCCACAACTTAATTGTGTACCGCATTGTTTAAATACCTGAACATCGTTTGATGAATCTCAGGATATGGTTAAAAACTTTAAAAGTATAATATTGCTAAATGTCATCAATGGGTGTGCACAGGGAACTGACGAGATGTTTACCTACACAGTCACTAGAAGGTAGACATGTACGCTAATAAGATGTATATTTGGTCAAAGAATTGGTAGAAGTGAATATATCTCACTCTCAATGTGCTGATATAAAATTTACACGAATACAAAATTTACATAACTGCAAACATTTACATGAATACATAATCTGCATAAATAAAATTTACTAGAAAAGAATATAGGCATGAGTTCAAAAGTTATAATATAATTACAAATTCACAACATAATTACAATATTCACAACATAATTACAAAATTCACAGCATAATTACAAAATTCACAGCATAATTACAATATTCACAACATAATTACAAAATTCACAGCATAATTACAATATTCACAACATAATTACAAAATTCGTAGCGTAATTACAATATTCACAAACATGATTACAAAATTCAGTAATTACAAAATCCGCGGTATACTTACAAAATTCACTGCATAATTATAAGATTCAATACTTACAAAATTCACAGTATAATTATGATTAGAAAATTTACAGCATAATTCCAAAATTCAAAGCATAATTATAAAATTCACATCATAGATACAAAATTCACAGCATAAATACAAAATTCACAGTACAGCTACATTTACGACAAGCTCTTACCGCTAAGTAATAAATACTAAATATAGTAAAAAAATTACTGGTTACTAATAAATATATAAATATAAAATGAAAACACAAAGTTATATATTATGTGAAGAAAGCTTCAAGTGCGAAATTGTGGGTCTTCTACCATTTCGAGACACAGAAGGGAAGCGTTTAGAGTACCCCAAAAAACAGCGTGAACATTTTATAAGGAAGTCAACCTGGCCTTTATGAAAGACAACTATCTGATTTTTATTTGTATACAACTTCGTGCGAATCGATTAAAATCCTTTGTGCATTAATTGGTAAATTCAAGGACTAAGTGCACGCAGGTGTATGCTCAAGTAAAGAACAAAAATGTCATACATTGTCGTTCTACTCCATTGATATCTTCTACTCTGGGACAAAATGTGAGAGGAGGTGCTCCAATCCAACCCTTCCGATACAGATCCCAATTAAAACAGGGATTCTTGTCAGAATTCAGAAATATTACGTAATATGCACCAAAAACTGTATATTTTCTTTAGTTTTAAAACATAGGAGTCACGTAACCACACCTCTGTCTCTTGTTTTTATTTGTAAAATCGACACAAAATTGAATCCTCGGGAAATTGAATTCTAGGGAAACTAATCAGTGGCGTAGTAATTAAAATGTTACCGTTTCCTAGTTTTGAAAGATTCCCAAATTTACGGTCTTCTGTGTACAGCTTTACTTCCGGATTGAAGAATTGTTCAAGGTCGTGTAGAATCAGTAGATGATTGCTATTAATGGCTGATTAATTGTAGGCGTTTTCTAAAAACCCCAAATCTAAAGGAATCTTTCTTTTAAAAAGGTCTAAAGCCTTATCAATGTCTTTCTTAAGGATTTGATACGACTTAAATACATATATTATGTGTAAATCTGATGATGATGCATACATGTCAAATGTCAACTCTCTCTCTCTCTCTCTCTCTCTCTCTCTCTCTCTGATTTTCTCTCTCATGAATCTCTGATTTTTTCTCTCTCTCTCGCTCTCTCTCCCTCTCTCAGATTCCTCACTCTTATATAACTCTCCCAGATCTTTCTCACTCTGTCATGTCTTTATTTTTCTCTCTCTCCCTGTTCTCTCTCCCTGCTCTCTCCCTGCTCTCTCTCTCTCTCCCTGCTCTCTCTCTCTCTCTCTCTCTCTCTCTCTCTCTCTCATTCTTTCAAAAAACGATCCGAGCTAAGTGAAACATGCGCCCTTTGCACAAATGACTTATACGTAGTAATATCAAAGTTTGATTTCATTAATGGCACTGACTTTAATTTAATATTTATTAAATTAGTTTTAATTATGCTAACAAGTTTGTTACTCAGCGAATAGGCCTATTGAAATGCAGTGCAAGCAGTGATTTTTTTCGTGATTTATGGTATCCCGTATCAATTGATAAAGCCAGAAAAAAATCTGTATTTTCTATAGTATTAAAGCGATTCTTTAATGAAAGTAAAACAAGTTTTGTATAGTGGTAACGTAACAGCATGTCAAAATTCAAAGGAATTAAGAAACACACTATTAAATGCAGAAGTATAGTGGATGTTAATTTGCGGTTATAATCTCTTCTTTGGCCCAGACACCCACCTTCATATATCAGACGCGGGTTTGATGGACTTGTTCTGGAAATTCATTTTGGAATCTACCACATTTACTATTTTGTCGTCATGTACAAAAGCATAGTCATCTCGACCCTTAGTACGTGTGTCGGTCCCAACCCAAGTCTTCTGAATACTCCAGATAGCGTAGAAGCGAACTTTATCTCGAGAATTACAAATCGGATCAGAGACGTGCTAGTTACAAGGCGGACTTGTCCATTCACGAATGAACTTCACGTTCTAGAGAAGTGAATAAATGGACTTAGTCCCACCCTCACTGAAAGTCACTTTCCTATATAAAACTGGCGATAAACTATGCACCTGTTTTTTCATTAATAAGTTCTGTTGCCAATGCAAATGATCTTTATTGCACAACTTCAATTATGTTCAAAGTGGAAAAAGGGGGAAATTGAAATACCGGAATTCAAATCTTCAAAAAGTAATTCGGAACGAGTCTCTTTTGCGTTGATTATTCTGAAGTTTATCGCAATCATTAGACTTCGATACAAAACGCAATCACCAAGTGCAAACAACACTCTTGGTTGCATGTGATTTTACTTTCCAAATACAAATGAAACAAAATTGAAACTAAAAGTATTGTGATACAAGGTAAACGGATTATTTCTGAGTGAAAGTATAAATATGGATTTCGTAATGTAAGAATAGTACAAATGTCTTACCAAATCTCGGTGTTTATTCTGTATACACTTGTAAGAATAGAAAACCGAATTTGTCGCCAATGCTTTTACCAACAAACTATAAAAATTGCAAGAATTTAATTCAGCTTTTGTCTCAAGAAATACAATTTCCCGTGGAACGTGGAATAAGTGGTACATTTATACATGTAAAATATTGATGTAAATTCGCCATTAGTATTCAATCAGTCATTTAAAAAAAACCAAAAAACTATTCAAATATTTCCACAATTTTACTAAAATAAACTTTTCAATTCTTCAATATTATCTGTCTATGTTCTCATGTATACATGGGAAACGTATGGGTGTATTTTTCCCTCATGATATAAGGAGATGTTCCAAAACAAATAAAATATGATCCACACAATTCCAAATTGGCTCGAAAAACTGGTATGAGAGAGAGAGAGAGAGAGAGAGAGAGAGAGAGCTGAATCTTTAAATTCTGGATACCAGAGAAACATCCAGAATTGACTCAGATTTGGACTGCAGACACGTGTTTTGCTGTTGACATTTGGAACCAAGGCAATGTCGGTGACGTAATGTAATCTAGCCCATCCCCTGCGTGTTCCTCAGAATTAGTCTATCGTTTTCCACATCTACATAGTTCGAATTTAAATAGCAGATTGTAACACTACAAATTAATGAAATACCTTTACCTATAAACAAATAAATAAACAAAACGCAATCAAGATTGCAGATGAATGAGGTATTTTTTCCCCTTTATTTCTTTATATAGAGGCGATGTTCAGGCTCCTCGGAATTTAAACAACCAGTGACAAACTCACAAGTTCAGTGAAGCCAGTTTCGGATTTCGATTCAAAATGTGGATCTAATTGGAGTTATATTTATCATAACTGGGTAAGAATATATACATACTTTTATTTCATGAATTAATATAATATTACATATGAATTTGTGGGGATAAAACCCCCAAATTAATTATTTAATCAAAACGTAAAATGGAGAGAATTTGTGTTGATTATAAATGCAATATAAATAAATAATAGAAATATATGGAGATTTATATACATGTACATATATGGAAAATTTACGTTGAAAGTGATATTCGCTCGAGAATGACAGAGATGGACAACTTTAAACATTATGGGGACCATTTTATTACACTAAGTTTTATGAATAAGCGTAATCTTTGATTATGTTGGTTCACGTTCAATATAGTCTGAATATCATACAGTCAACCCTGAATGCAAGCTGTCACTCCGAGTGTATGAAAACATTAAAGATATAATGACAAAGGGTTATCTCCCCAGAAAGTTCGATTTTCGGTAGCCAGTGTGATTGATTTCAAGATCATAATATCTGTAAACTAACGTGGTCATAAACCTATTCAGAATGAACATTTAACCCTTTTGCTTAAACATGGGTGAACGAGGGAATGATTGATTTTGGTTAAAATGTGTTTTATCATTTATTAATTTAATTAAATTTATCAATTTCAAATTCCACTTGCAAGCCATTAACATTTAATTTTTCAAATTATTTGTTTTGTGGTCTTGAATAATATCAGTCTGCTCAAAATAAAATATTCAACAAATACTTTGAGATTTTGGGAAAAGCAATCTCCACTTGGTAAGTACTAGAACGACTCAAATGAAATTAGAGTTTTACTGACTACGATATATGCAATTTCCACGAGCAGTTCTCATGAAGAGCTGGGGAATCCTAGCAGATCACGAGCAGGTCTCATGAAGAGCTGGGGAATCGTAGCAGATCGACTGTACGATGGTTGTATTAGCTGTTCACATCATTAGGGTCTTTAATTTTCAGTGATGGCATGCAATAGGTCTAAATGACAAAACTTGTCCCATAACAATTTACCCCATTTAAAAAATAAAACGTACTAAGCACTTTGACGTAGGGCGGTCACTTTAGCAAAAGATTACACAAACGTTGAAAGAGCGCACTTTTCTTTATTTATCAAACAAACAGTGAAAACTTGATTATTCAATAAACGGGGTGTGTATTAAAATAAAACACTCATAGATGATGTTTGGGTGCTTCTACTTAATTAACCATTTACAACACAAGACATGTGGTGACATCTCTTGGTTTTGATCTGACCCATCCCATTATTCCAGAGTGACCGATTTCAAAGGTCCATGCAGATCTTATACGAACAACGTTAAAACTACATGCATCAAAATAGATGACATCCCTGTTCGGCCGGTTTGACTAAACACAGATAATATAACTACTGTCTAGACGAAATTTAAGGTACCGTACCGAAGGCCAAAGGGACTGGTGAAATTCTACAACATCGGCTAATGTATAATGCCTCTTTTTAATTAGTCCCGGCTATTGTCTAATTAACCTCGGTTATTGTGTAATTAGCCCCGACTAATTAGCTCTGGCTTTTGTCTAATTAACCCCGGTTATTGTCTCATGTTTCTTTCTAATTAACCCCGGCTATTATCTAATTAACCCCGGTTATTGTCTAATGTCTCTTTCTAATGAACAACGGCTATTATCTAATTAACCCCGGCTATTGTCTACTGTCTCTTTTTAATTAACCCCGGTTATTATCTAACCACGGCTATTGTCTAATGTTTCTTTCTAATTAACCTTATTTTATCTAATTAACCCCGACTTTTATATCATTAACCCCGGCCATCGTATCATGTCACTTTCTACTTAACCCTGATTACAGTTTACAAGAAAACCAACGGTTGCTTTGAAATGGTGGTAGGTGGAAATACAGCATTAAGATTTTGCTAATTATTACTTACATGTATAATTGATGAATTTAGAACTTTTGAGCTGTACAGATTATATATTCATATTACAGTCACCAACTCTAGATTGACAATGAA
This sequence comes from Ostrea edulis, assembly GCF_947568905.1. Lineage (NCBI taxonomy): Eukaryota > Metazoa > Mollusca > Bivalvia > Ostreida > Ostreidae > Ostrea > Ostrea edulis. Next base: position 35,154 of record NW_026606041.1, on the reverse strand, counting down.
TGCCGTATTGTGTCCAGACATTTGAATGCAATCGGAAAGTTTAATGATTTTACTAGTCAGCCCTCCAGAACTACAATGTAGATATGTCAACATACAAGATTTACAATTCTGGACATGCTAAACAGATCTGGAAATTTTATCTTCAGTGCAATTGCGTCTATAACAATATTTGATGTTCATTTAGTTTTCAAGAACATACCTGTACTGATTTTTCTTTTTATCAAATATCCGAGTGTGTATGTATGTATGTATGTATGTATGTATGTATGTATCTGGGTGGTTGTGAAGTCGAATTTAAACGACAAATGTTGTATATAACAATATTTAAGTACAGATTAGAATCCAGGAACTTGGAAGATAATAGAAACAAAATATCTGACCCATGTTAAACTTATCAGTAGTACATTTTCTGAGTATAATAACTCTGTAGAGCTTTGTCGGGTCCCGTATTTCACACTATCTTCATTTCCACCCACCCAACAATTATACTATGAATATTATATGCATTACATAATCCCACCCCCTAAAAGACTCTATTGGCTTTACTGCAAATTAAAACGACCGTCTAACTATGACGTAGCTGTCAATCATTTCCCAGATCTGATGGTCTCGCGATATCTAATCACACGACAGGTTTTTTCTTCTTCAGTGTGTTGTTTTAGTTTTATTAGTTTAAACAATATTTTATCCAGAAATAAGTTAATGTTTACAAACAATGTATTCTAATAGATTGAGAAACAAACCAAAAGGCTTATACATGTATCAATCTCGCTCTCATATGCTATAGGGTGAGATGACTGAAAATTCTAAGTATGATAATGAGTCATATACCAATTATTACAATAATACATGGGGGAAAAAAAGAATAGAAAAGAAAAGAAATAAAATCTGGAACTGAGTATTGAAACAAATATAACACACGGGTATAGGTATGTTAAGTGTCGATACAAATCAAATTAATATAAACTATAGACAATGTTGAAGTAACATACGGTAGAGTTATGCCATATAAAATGTAGGTAAACAAACACAGGTTTCCTGATGCACATACTTGTATTCTATACAATATAACAATAGATATAGTAGACATTCACAGGTAGGCTCAGAAGATTTTACTTTCAACAAAAGAGTTTTATTGAACCAAATGATTGAAAATCTTAAATTCCTTCCTCGAGGGATCGTCTTAATTATTTCCTCAGCAGCACATGAAATGTAAGCATGTAATGAAAGCATGACAACTTGATTTCTAACAGTTAAATAAAATGAAGGTACATACATCTACAACATAGACTGTTTCTTTTGCCTTTTTTTCGAAAGAGGAACACGTTCTTTTACACTCCTTAAAATGCCTTGGTCATTTCTTTGAATCATATAGCAAGGTTACTCAGGTAAACGCAATACCGCATGCAAATAGATCAAAATATATTTATTTTTCTCTGAGAGTGAGAATTAGAGAATGCGAGAGTTACATAAAGAGAGCGGTAAAGAGAGTTAGAGAGAGAGAGAGAGAGAGAGAGAGAGAGAGAGTTACATAAAGAGAGCGGTAGAGAGAGAGAGAGAGAGAGAGAGAGAGAGAGAGAGAGAGAGTTACATAAAGAGAGGGTAAAGAGAGTTAAAAAGAAAGAGAGAGAAAATCATAACGAGCCGAGCGAGAAAGAAATATGAGAGAGAAAAGAGAAGAGATATATCACATCAGAGAGAGAGAGAGAGAGAGAGAGAGAGAGAGAGATCTCACTCACACACATACAGAGAGAGATCGAGATCACATCACACACATACAGAGAGAGAGAGATCACATCACACAGAGAGAGAGATCACATCACACACACACACACACACACACACACACACACACACACACAGAGAGAGAGAGAGAGAGAGAGAGAATCATTACATTACAGGGGACAAGTTTCTAGTTTAAGAACGTTCTCTCATGAACAAAATGAATCTTTCTTTCAATATCATTGTCTGGAATTTCTCTCTTTAAGTTACCGTACACATTGGTGTTTATTTTAGGCAAACAATTTATACACACCAATATTGCTTATTCACCAAAGTTACCTGTGTGTTTATTGCAATCAAAAACTAGAATATGAATTATATGACAAATTAATATGCACAAACTGTAACCATTTGATGCAGCATCGACTTCCATTCAGAATCAGGAAAAGGTCAAAATCATTGCAACTTATTACAAACACCACTGCAAGGTCTAAAACTTCAACAAGGTTACGTCTTTAGGGAAGTACATTTCTTATGACTTAATCTGCGTAACCTATTGGTAAAGAAGTGCAGGAGTTCTCATTTGACGATAGTATTCACTTTTTATCGAACTTCCAAAACCGTTAAGCTTTCTATAAGGGTCTCTCATACTTCACGCTGGACAGGGGTAGAAAAAGGTTTTTACTACAGCGATAAGATAGTCTGCTAGAGACCAAGCCCGTTAGTCGTCAGTAATCTCCGAGGGTTCCACCTTTAATTCATAAAATAACTAATTAAATGAAATCATTAAACTTCGGTATTCGGTTTCTGTGTAACAACTTAACAACTCTCTCCATTCTGGGATGATCTCAGTGTGCAAAATGTTTCTTGTTATGTGAATGGTCATTTGGATAAAATTTATTCCTGAATCAGAATGGTAGTCTACGTGTACACATGTAGGTATCTTTAAAAAAAAAAAAAACACATGTAGGTAACCTTTTATTCAGAAAGAAACCCCGGAGTTTTAAATGAAACTTGAGCAGTATTTAATTGTAACTTAAATGAATGAGACATTTTTCAATGGTGATAAACATCAAACTTTGTTGTTTCAGTCGGGGGCATGTTGTTTTGTGTAAAATTCCTGATAATTGTAAAGAAACAGGTCACTAACTGTGAGAATTTTACTACTGGGTCTCGTGAATACAGACATCGATTAGAATATTATATTGGATAGGCAATCCAAACTTTTAAGCAAATGTTATTCAGATTTTACAATAGATTTTAAGATTTGATATCAATACGATAAAAGGGTTTACCATCAAAACCAATTAAGGCCACATCATTCAAATGATTTTAATAAATTACACTTAGCTTTAACAGACAAAAAAGAAGAAAATAAAATAAAGCACACCCACGAGAAATTTTACATAGATATCGATTTATGTTTCAGGCATGATGAAATTAAAGTGATGTACAAAATTTCGACAAGGAGACTTCACCTGGTGGCCACGTTGTTCCTGATTTTTTCGCAGCCTATAAACTCTTTGTCCACACCATCCACAGATGATAGTACAACAGAAGGAGAGTTTCAACAGACTACCACCTCATCTGGTGGTGTAATACTACTAGACAATGTTACTCTCACATCAGGCGATACAGCCTCCACCAATAGTGTTCAAACTACAGTCACATCGGACTCATCCACAATAAGTACAATTAGCACTACATCATTCAGAAATACATCTAGTGAACATTTTACTAATAGTACAGATTTACCAGTAACAAACATGACTCTTCCAAGTGATGTACCTTCCACATCCTTTCAAACAACTGATGAAACAGTTGCAATATCTACAACAGATTCTACAATAACATCTACTACAATGTCAGGACAACAATCACAAATTAGTGATTCAACAATAAAAATATCAACTAATACTCAGGGAGAATCAACGGCACTGGACCCAGAAATAACAACTCCTCTTGCAACTGAAGTAAGTGAAACGTCATCTCCCCTTGCAAGCACAGCACATATTAACTCTGAATCTTCAACCGCTGAAAGCATTACAGAGTCCACGACATCTGAAGAGCTACCAACCTCCACCACAAATGTGGAAATTACAAGTTCAGTTTCTAGTACACCAAGCCAAGAAACAACAACAAGCTTGAAAGACACAACAACTTCTATCGAAACCACAACAATTGAAACGTCGTCAATTCTTACTCCATCTACGGAATTGACAACAGAAGCTTCCAGTTCTACAGAGTCTGTCACAAGCTCCTCAGTGTCTGAAGGAAGTTTTACAACACCTTCAACCACACCAGTGGTCACAAGCAGTGAAACGATAAGTGAGGAGAGTACAACTTCCACTGGCCTGTATACCTCTTCATCTTCCAGCACTGAGGTTTCGTCTTCTGACACTTCATCAGAACAACCAACAACATTGGAAGAAACAGAAAGCACAACTGAATCTTCCACCCTCTCAAACACGAATAACTCCTCCACAGTTTCATCATATATAACAACAATACCGCTTGAAACGGAAACCATCGAAATTTCAACCCCCTCTACCAGCCAACTTAAAATCATCACCGATTCAGTGACTTCTGAAAGTATCACAGAGTTGACAACATCTGAAGAACTGCAGGCCTTCACAACAAGTATGGAAATTACAAGTTCAGTTTCTACTACACCAGGCCAGGAAACAACTACAACCTTCAAGGACACAACAACTTCCATAGAAACCACAACAGTTGAAACATCCTCAATTCTTACTCCATCTACGGAATTGACAACAGAAGCTTCCAGTTCTACAGAGTCTGTCACAAGCTCCTCAGTGTCTGAAGGAAGTTTTACAACACCTTTAACCACACCAGTGGTCACCACCAGTGAAACCATAAGTGAGGAGAGTACAACTTCCACTGGCCTGTATACCACTTCATCTTCCAGCACCGAGGTTTCGTCTTCTGACACTTCATCAGAACAACCAACAACCACTTTAGCAGTGGCAGAAAGTACAACTAAGTCCTCCACTCTGACAAACGAGATAACCACCTCAACAATATCGCCAGACTTTACAACAACACCGCTTGAAACTGTAACAGGTGAAACATCATATTCCTCTGGAAGCTCAACCCAAAGTACCACCGAATTTTCAACGACCACTGAAAATATTACAGAGTTCACGACATCTGAAGAACTACCAACCTCCACCACAAGTGTGGAAATTACAAGTTCAGTTTCTGCTACACCAAGCCAAGAAACAACAACTACAAGCTTGAAGGACACAACGACTGCTCTAGAAACCATAACAGATGAAACGTCGTCAACTCTCTCTCCAACGACAGAATTGACAACAGAAGCTTCCAGCTCTACAGAGTCTGTCACGAGCTCCTCAGTGTCTGAAGGAAGTTTTACAACACCTTCAACCACAACAGTGGTCACAAGCAGTGAAACGATAAGTGAGGAGAGTACAACTTCCACTGGCCTGTATACCACTTCATCTTCCAGCACCGAGGTTTCATCTTCTGACACTTCATCAGAACAACCAACAACCACTTTAGGAGTAGCAGAAAGTACAACTCAGTCCTCCACTCTGACATACGAAACTACCACCTCAACAGTTTTACCAGACTTTACAACAACGCCGCTTGAAACTTTAACAAGTGATACGTCATATTCCTCTGGAAGCTCAACCCAAAGCACCACCGAATTTTCAACAAACACTGAAAGTATTACAGAGTCCACGACATCTGAAGAACTACCAACCTCCACCACAAGTGTGGAAATTACAAGTTCAGTTTCTACTACACCAAGCCAAGAAACAACAACTACAAGCTTGAAGGACACAACGACTGCTCTAGAAACCATAACAGATGAAACGTCGTCAACTCTCTCTCCAACGACAGAATTGACAACAGAAGCTTCCAGTTCTACAGAGTCTGTCACGAGCTCCTCAGTGTCTGAAGGAAGTTTTACAACACCTTCAACCACAACAGTGGTCACAAGCAGTGAAACGATAAGTGAGGAGAGTACAACTTCCACTGGCCTGTATACCACTTCATCTTCCAGCACCGAGGTTTCATCTTCTGACACTTCATCAGAACAACCAACAACCACTTTAGGAGTAGCAGAAAGTACAACTCAGTCCTCCACTCTGACATACGAAACTACCACCTCAACAGTTTTACCAGACTTTACAACAACGCCGCTTGAAACTTTAACAAGTGATACGTCATATTCCTCTGGAAGCTCAACCCAAAGCACCACCGAATTTTCAACAAACACTGAAAGTATTACAGAGTCCACAACATCTGAAGAACTACCAACCTCCACCACAAGTGTGGAAATTACAAGTTCAGTTTCTACTACACCAAGCCAAGAAACAACAACTACAAGCTTGAAGGACACAACGACTGCTCTAGAAACCATAACAGATGAGACGTCGTCAACTCTCTCTCCAACGACAGAATTGACAACAGAAGCTTCCAGCTCTACAGAGTCTGTCACGAGCTCCTCGGTGTCTGAAGGAAGTTTTACAACACCCTCAACCACAACAGTGGTCACAAGCAGTGAAACGATAAGTGAGGAGAGTACAACTTCCACTGGCCTGTATACCACTTCATCTTCCAGCACCGAGGTTTCATCTTCTGACACTTCATCAGAACAACCAACAACCACTTTAGGAGTAGCAGAAAGTACAACTCAGTCCTCCACTCTGACATACGAAACTACCACCTCAACAGTTTTACCAGACTTTACAACAACGCCGCTTGAAACTTTAACAAGTGATACGTCATATTCCTCTGGAAGCTCAACCCAAAGCACCACCGAATTTTCAACAAACACTGAAAGTATTACAGAGTCCACGACATCTGAAGAACTACCAACCTCCACCACAAGTGTGGAAATTACAAGTTCAGTTTCTACTACACCAAGCCAAGAAACAACAACTACAAGCTTGAAGGACACAACGACTGCTCTAGAAACCATAACAGATGAAACGTCGTCAACTCTCTCTCCAACGACAGAATTGACAACAGAAGCTTCCAGTTCTACAGAGTCTGTCACGAGCTCCTCAGTGTCTGAAGGAAGTTTTACAACACCTTCAACCACAACAGTGGTCACAAGCAGTGAAACGATAAGTGAGGAGAGTACAACTTCCACTGGCCTGTATACCACTTCATCTTCCAGCACCGAGGTTTCATCTTCTGACACTTCATCAGAACAACCAACAACCACTTTAGGAGTAGCAGAAAGTACAACTCAGTCCTCCACTCTGACATACGAAACTACCACCTCAACAGTTTTACCAGACTTTACAACAACGCCGCTTGAAACTTTAACAAGTGATACGTCATATTCCTCTGGAAGCTCAACCCAAAGCACCACCGAATTTTCAACAAACACTGAAAGTATTACAGAGTCCACGACATCTGAAGAACTACCAACCTCCACCACAAGTGTGGAAATTACAAGTTCAGTTTCTACTACACCAAGCCAAGAAACAACAACTACAAGCTTGAAGGACACAACGACTGCTCTAAAAACCAGAACAGATGAGACGTCGTCAACTCTCTCTCCAACGACAGAATTGACAACAGAAGCTTCCAGCTCTACAGAGTCTGTCACGAGCTCCTCGGTGTCTGAAGGAAGTTTTACAACACCCTCAACCACAACAGTGGTCACAAGCAGTGAAACGATAAGTGAGGAGAGTACAACTTCCACTGGCCTGTATACCACTTCATCTTCCAGCACCGAGATTTCATCTTCTGACACTTCATCAGAACAACCAACAACCACTTTAGGAGTAGCAGAAAGTACAACTCAGTCCTCCACTCTGACATACGAAACTACCACCTCAACAGTTTTACCAGACTTTACAACAACGCCGCTTGAAACTTTAACAAGTGATACGTCATATTCCTCTGGAAGCTCAACCCAAAGCACCACCGAATTTTCAACAAACACTGAAAGTATTACAGAGTCCACGACATCTGAAGAACTACCAACCTCCACCACAAGTGTGGAAATTACAAGTTCAGTTTCTACTACACCAAGCCAAGAAACAACAACTACAAGCTTGAAGGACACAACGACTGCTCTAGAAACCATAACAGATGAAACGTCGTCAACTCTCTCTCCAACGACAGAATTGACAACAGAAGCTTCCAGTTCTACAGAGTCTGTCACGAGCTCCTCGGTGTCTGAAGGAAGTTTTACAACACCTTCAACCACAACAGTGGTCACAAGCAGTGAAACGATAAGTGAGGAGAGTACAACTTCCACTGGCCTGTATACCTCTTCATCTTCCAGCACCGAGGTTTCATCTTCTGACACTTCATCAGAACAACCAACAACCACTTTAGGAGTAGCAGAAAGTACAACTCAGTCCTCCACTCTGACATACGAAACTACCACCTCAACAGTTTTACCAGACTTTACAACAACGCCGCTTGAAACTTTAACAAGTGATACGTCATATTCCTCTGGAAGCTCAACCCAAAGCACCACCGAATTTTCAACAAACACTGAAAGTATTACAGAGTCCACGACATCTGAAGAACTACCAACCTCCACCACAAGTGTGGAAATTACAAGTTCAGTTTCTACTACACCAAGCCAAGAAACAACAACTACAAGCTTGAAGGACACAACGACTGCTCTAGAAACCATAACAGATGAAACGTCGTCAACTCTCTCTCCAACGACAGAATTGACAACAGAAGCTTCCAGCTCTACAGAGTCTGTCACGAGCTCCTCAGTGTCTGAAGGAAGTTTTACAACACCTTCAACCACAACAGTGGTCACAAGCAGTGAAACGATAAGTGAGGAGAGTACAACTTCCACTGGCCTGTATACCTCTTCATCTTCCAGCACCGAGGTTTCATCTTCTGACACTTCATCAGAACAACCAACAACCACTTTAGCAGTAGCAGAAAGTACAACTCAGTCCTCCACTCTGACATACGAAACTACCACCTCAACAGTTTTACCAGACTTTACAACAACGCCGCTTGAAACTTTAACAAGTGATACGTCATATTCCTCTGGAAGCTCAACCCAAAGCACCACCGAATTTTCAACAACCACTGAAAGTATTACAGAGTCCACGACATCTGAAGAACTACCAACCTCCACCACAAGTGTGGAAATTACAAGTTCAGTTTCTACTACACCAAGCCAAGAAACAACAACTACAAGCTTGAAGGACACAACGACTGCTCTAGAAACCATAACAGATGAAACGTCGTCAACTCTCTCTCCAACGACAGAATTGACAACAGAAGCTTCCAGTTCTACAGAGTCTGTCACGAGCTCCTCAGTGTCTGAAGGAAGTTTTACAACACCTTCAACCACAACAGTGGTCACAAGCAGTGAAACGATAAGTGAGGAGAGTACAACTTCCACTGGCCTGTATACCACTTCATCTTCCAGCACCGAGGTTTCATCTTCTGACACTTCATCAGAACAACCAACAACCACTTTAGGAGTAGCAGAAAGTACAACTCAGTCCTCCACTCTGACATACGAAACTACCACCTCAACAGTTTTACCAGACTTTACAACAACGCCGCTTGAAACTTTAACAAGTGATACGTCATATTCCTCTGGAAGCTCAACCCAAAGCACCACCGAATTTTCAACAAACACTGAAAGTATTACAGAGTCCACGACATCTGAAGAACTACCAACCTCCACCACAAGTGTGGAAATTACAAGTTCAGTTTCTACTACACCAAGCCAAGAAACAACAACTACAAGCTTGAAGGACACAACGACTGCTCTAGAAACCATAACAGATGAAACGTCGTCAACTCTCTCTCCAACGACAGAATTGACAACAGAAGCTTCCAGTTCTACAGAGTCTGTCACGAGCTCCTCAGTGTCTGAAGGAAGTTTTACAACACCTTCAACCACAACAGTGGTCACAAGCAGTGAAACGATAAGTGAGGAGAGTACAACTTCCACTGGCCTGTATACCACTTCATCTTCCAGCACCGAGGTTTCATCTTCTGACACTTCATCAGAACAACCAACAACCACTTTAGGAGTAGCAGAAAGTACAACTCAGTCCTCCACTCTGACATACGAAACTACCACCTCAACAGTTTTACCAGACTTTACAACAACGCCGCTTGAAACTTTAACAAGTGATACGTCATATTCCTCTGGAAGCTCAACCCAAAGCACCACCGAATTTTCAACAAACACTGAAAGTATTACAGAGTCCACGACATCTGAAGAACTACCAACCTCCACCACAAGTGTGGAAATTACAAGTTCAGTTTCTACTACACCAAGCCAAGAAACAACAACTACAAGCTTGAAGGACACAACGACTGCTCTAAAAACCAGAACAGATGAGACGTCGTCAACTCTCTCTCCAACGACAGAATTGACAACAGAAGCTTCCAGCTCTACAGAGTCTGTCACGAGCTCCTCGGTGTCTGAAGGAAGTTTTACAACACCCTCAACCACAACAGTGGTCACAAGCAGTGAAACGATAAGTGAGGAGAGTACAACTTCCACTGGCCTGTATACCACTTCATCTTCCAGCACCGAGATTTCATCTTCTGACACTTCATCAGAACAACCAACAACCACTTTAGGAGTAGCAGAAAGTACAACTCAGTCCTCCACTCTGACATACGAAACTACCACCTCAACAGTTTTACCAGACTTTACAACAACGCCGCTTGAAACTTTAACAAGTGATACGTCATATTCCTCTGGAAGCTCAACCCAAAGCACCACCGAATTTTCAACAAACACTGAAAGTATTACAGAGTCCACGACATCTGAAGAACTACCAACCTCCACCACAAGTGTGGAAATTACAAGTTCAGTTTCTACTACACCAAGCCAAGAAACAACAACTACAAGCTTGAAGGACACAACGACTGCTCTAGAAACCATAACAGATGAAACGTCGTCAACTCTCTCTCCAACGACAGAATTGACAACAGAAGCTTCCAGTTCTACAGAGTCTGTCACGAGCTCCTCGGTGTCTGAAGGAAGTTTTACAACACCTTCAACCACAACAGTGGTCACAAGCAGTGAAACGATAAGTGAGGAGAGTACAACTTCCACTGGCCTGTATACCTCTTCATCTTCCAGCACCGAGGTTTCATCTTCTGACACTTCATCAGAACAACCAACAACCACTTTAGGAGTAGCAGAAAGTACAACTCAGTCCTCCACTCTGACATACGAAACTACCACCTCAACAGTTTTACCAGACTTTACAACAACGCCGCTTGAAACTTTAACAAGTGATACGTCATATTCCTCTGGAAGCTCAACCCAAAGCACCACCGAATTTTCAACAAACACTGAAAGTATTACAGAGTCCACGACATCTGAAGAACTACCAACCTCCACCACAAGTGTGGAAATTACAAGTTCAGTTTCTACTACACCAAGCCAAGAAACAACAACTACAAGCTTGAAGGACACAACGACTGCTCTAGAAACCATAACAGATGAAACGTCGTCAACTCTCTCTCCAACGACAGAATTGACAACAGAAGCTTCCAGCTCTACAGAGTCTGTCACGAGCTCCTCAGTGTCTGAAGGAAGTTTTACAACACCTTCAACCACAACAGTGGTCACAAGCAGTGAAACGATAAGTGAGGAGAGTACAACTTCCACTGGCCTGTATACCTCTTCATCTTCCAGCACCGAGGTTTCATCTTCTGACACTTCATCAGAACAACCAACAACCACTTTAGCAGTAGCAGAAAGTACAACTCAGTCCTCCACTCTGACATACGAAACTACCACCTCAACAGTTTTACCAGACTTTACAACAACGCCGCTTGAAACTTTAACAAGTGATACGTCATATTCCTCTGGAAGCTCAACCCAAAGCACCACCGAATTTTCAACAACCACTGAAAGTATTACAGAGTCCACGACATCTGAAGAACTACCAACCTCCACCACAAGTGTGGAAATTACAAGTTCAGTTTCTACTACACCAAGCCAAGAAACAACAACTACAAGCTTGAAGGACACAACGACTGCTCTAGAAACCATAACAGATGAAACGTCGTCAACTCTCTCTCCAACGACAGAATTGACAACAGAAGCTTCCAGTTCTACAGAGTCTGTCACGAGCTCCTCAGTGTCTGAAGGAAGTTTTACAACACCTTCAACCACAACAGTGGTCACAAGCAGTGAAACGATAAGTGAGGAGAGTACAACTTCCACTGGCCTGTATACCTCTTCATCTTCCAGCACCGAGGTTTCATCTTCTGACACTTCATCAGAACAACCAACAACCACTTTAGGAGTAGCAGAAAGTACAACTCAGTCCTCCACTCTGACATACGAAACTACCACCTCAACAGTTTTACCAGACTTTACAACAACGCCGCTTGAAACTTTAACAAGTGATACGTCATATTCCTCTGGAAGCTCAACCCAAAGCACCACCGAATTTTCAACAAACACTGAAAGTATTACAGAGTCCACGACATCTGAAGAACTACCAACCTCCACCACAAGTGTGGAAATTACAAGTTCAGTTTCTACTACACCAAGCCAAGAAACAACAACTACAAGCTTGAAAGACACAACGACTGCTCTAGAAACCATAACAGATGAAACGTCGTCAACTCTCTCTCCAACGACAGAATTGACAACAGAAGCTTCCAGTTCTACAGAGTCTGTCACGAGCTCCTCAGTGTCTGAAGGAAGTTTTACAACACCTTCAACCACAACAGTGGTCACAAGCAGTGAAACGATAAGTGAGGAGAGTACAACTTCCACTGGCCTGTATACCACTTCATCTTCCAGCACCGAGGTTTCATCTTCTGACACTTCATCAGAACAACCAACAACCACTTTAGGAGTAGCAGAAAGTACAACTCAGTCCTCCACTCTGACATACGAAACTACCACCTCAACAGTTTTACCAGACTTTACAACAACGCCGCTTGAAACTTTAACAAGTGATACGTCATATTCCTCTGGAAGCTCAACCCAAAGCACCACCGAATTTTCAACAACCACTGAAAGTATTACAGAGTCCACAACATCTGAAGAACTACCAACCTCCACCACAAGTGTGGAAATTACAAGTTCAGTTTCTACTACACCAAGCCAAGAAACAACAACTACAAGCTTGAAGGACACAACGACTGCTCTAGAAACCATAACAGATGAAACGTCGTCAACTCTCTCTCCAACGACAGAATTGACAACAGAAGCTTCCAGTTCTACAGAGTCTGTCACGAGCTCCTCAGTGTCTGAAGGAAGTTTTACAACACCTTCAACCACAACAGTGGTCACAAGCAGTGAAACGATAAGTGAGGAGAGTACAACTTCCACTGGCCTGTATACCTCTTCATCTTCCAGCACCGAGGTTTCATCTTCTGACACTTCATCAGAACAACCAACAACCACTTTAGCAGTAGCAGAAAGTACAACTCAGTCCTCCACTCTGACATACGAAACTACCACCTCAACAGTTTTACCAGACTTTACAACAACGCCGCTTGAAACTTTAACAAGTGATACGTCATATTCCTCTGGAAGCTCAACCCAAAGCACCACCGAATTTTCAACAACCACTGAAAGTATTACAGAGTCCACGACATCTGAAGAACTACCAACCTCCACCACAAGTGTGGAAATTACAAGTTCAGTTTCTACTACACCAAGCCAAGAAACAACAACTACAAGCTTGAAGGACACAACGACTGCTCTAGAAACCATAACAGATGAAACGTCGTCAACTCTCTCTCCAACGACAGAATTGACAACAGAAGCTTCCAGTTCTACAGAGTCTGTCACGAGCTCCTCAGTGTCTGAAGGAAGTTTTACAACACCTTCAACCACAACAGTGGTCACAAGCAGTGAAACGATAAGTGAGGAGAGTACAACTTCCACTGGCCTGTATACCACTTCATCTTCCAGCACCGAGGTTTCATCTTCTGACACTTCATCAGAACAACCAACAACCACTTTAGGAGTAGCAGAAAGTACAACTCAGTCCTCCACTCTGACATACGAAACTACCACCTCAACAGTTTTACCAGACTTTACAACAACGCCGCTTGAAACTTTAACAAGTGATACGTCATATTCCTCTGGAAGCTCAACCCAAAGCACCACCGAATTTTCAACAACCACTGAAAGTATTACAGAGTCCACAACATCTGAAGAACTACCAACCTCCACCACAAGTGTGGAAATTACAAGTTCAGTTTCTACTACACCAAGCCAAGAAACAACAACTACAAGCTTGAAGGACACAACGACTGCTCTAGAAACCATAACAGATGAAACGTCGTCAACTCTCTCTCCAACGACAGAATTGACAACAGAAGCTTCCAGTTCTACAGAGTCTGTCACGAGCTCCTCAGTGTCTGAAGGAAGTTTTACAACACCTTCAACCACAACAGTGGTCACAAGCAGTGAAACGATAAGTGAGGAGAGTACAACTTCCACTGGCCTGTATACCACTTCATCTTCCAGCACCGAGGTTTCATCTTCTGACACTTCATCAGAACAACCAACAACCACTTTAGGAGTAGCAGAAAGTACAACTCAGTCCTCCACTCTGACATACGAAACTACCACCTCAACAGTTTTACCAGACTTTACAACAACGCCGCTTGAAACTTTAACAAGTGATACGTCATATTCCTCTGGAAGCTCAACCCAAAGCACCACCGAATTTTCAACAACCACTGAAAGTATTACAGAGTCCACGACATCTGAAGAACTACCAACCTCCACCACAAGTGTGGAAATTACAAGTTCAGTTTCTACTACACCAAGCCAAGAAACAACAACTACAAGCTTGAAGGACACAACGACTGCTCTAGAAACCATAACAGATGAAACGTCGTCAACTCTCTCTCCAACGACAGAATTGACAACAGAAGCTTCCAGTTCTACAGAGTCTGTCACGAGCTCCTCAGTGTCTGAAGGAAGTTTTACAACACCTTCAACCACAACAGTGGTCACAAGCAGTGAAACGATAAGTGAGGAGAGTACAACTTCCACTGGCCTGTATACCTCTTCATTTTCCAGCACCGAGGTTTCATCTTCTGACACTTCATCAGAACAACCAACAACCACTTTAGGAGTAGCAGAAAGTACAACTCAGTCCTCCACTCTGACATACGAAACTACCACCTCAACAGTTTTACCAGACTTTACAACAACGCCGCTTGAAACTTTAACAAGTGATACGTCATATTCCTCTGGAAGCTCAACCCAAAGCACCACCGAATTTTCAACAAACACTGAAAGTATTACAGAGTCCACGACATCTGAAGAACTACCAACCTCCACCACAAGTGTGGAAATTACAAGTTCAGTTTCTACTACACCAAGCCAAGAAACAACAACTACAAGCTTGAAGGACACAACGACTGCTCTAGAAACCATAACAGATGAAACGTCGTCAACTCTCTCTCCAACGACAGAATTGACAACAGAAGCTTCCAGTTCTACAGAGTCTGTCACGAGCTCCTCAGTGTCTGAAGGAAGTTTTACAACACCTTCAACCACAACAGTGGTCACAAGCAGTGAAACGATAAGTGAGGAGAGTACAACTTCCACTGGCCTGTATACCTCTTCATCTTCCAGCACCGAGGTTTCATCTTCTGACACTTCATCAGAACAACCAACAACCACTTTAGCAGTAGCAGAAAGTACAACTCAGTCCTCCACTCTGACATACGAAACTACCACCTCAACAGTTTTACCAGACTTTACAACAACGCCGCTTGAAACTTTAACAAGTGATACGTCATATTCCTCTGGAAGCTCAACCCAAAGCACCACCGAATTTTCAACAACCACTGAAAGTATTACAGAGTCCACGACATCTGAAGAACTACCAACCTCCACCACAAGTGTGGAAATTACAAGTTCAGTTTCTACTACACCAAGCCAAGAAACAACAACTACAAGCTTGAAGGACACAACGACTGCTCTAGAAACCATAACAGATGAAACGTCGTCAACTCTCTCTCCAACGACAGAATTGACAACAGAAGCTTCCAGTTCTACAGAGTCTGTCACGAGCTCCTCAGTGTCTGAAGGAAGTTTTACAACACCTTCAACCACAACAGTGGTCACAAGCAGTGAAACGATAAGTGAGGAGAGTACAACTTCCACTGGCCTGTATACCACTTCATCTTCCAGCACCGAGGTTTCATCTTCTGACACTTCATCAGAACAACCAACAACCACTTTAGGAGTAGCAGAAAGTACAACTCAGTCCTCCACTCTGACATACGAAACTACCACCTCAACAGTTTTACCAGACTTTACAACAACGCCGCTTGAAACTTTAACAAGTGATACGTCATATTCCTCTGGAAGCTCAACCCAAAGCACCACCGAATTTTCAACAACCACTGAAAGTATTACAGAGTCCACAACATCTGAAGAACTACCAACCTCCACCACAAGTGTGGAAATTACAAGTTCAGTTTCTACTACACCAAGCCAAGAAACAACAACTACAAGCTTGAAGGACACAACGACTGCTCTAGAAACCATAACAGATGAAACGTCGTCAACTCTCTCTCCAACGACAGAATTGACAACAGAAGCTTCCAGTTCTACAGAGTCTGTCACGAGCTCCCCAGTGTCTGAAGGAAGTTTTACAACACCTTCAACCACAACAGTGGTCACAAGCAGTGAAACGATAAGTGAGGAGAGTACAACTTCCACTGGCCTGTATACCTCTTCATCTTCCAGCACCGAGGTTTCATCTTCTGACACTTCATCAGAACAACCAACAACCACTTTAGCAGTAGCAGAAAGTACAACTCAGTCCTCCACTCTGACATACGAAACTACCACCTCAACAGTTTTACCAGACTTTACAACAACGCCGCTTGAAACTTTAACAAGTGATACGTCATATTCCTCTGGAAGCTCAACCCAAAGCACCACCGAATTTTCAACAAACACTGAAAGTATTACAGAGTCCACGACATCTGAAGAACTACCAACCTCCACCACAAGTGTGGAAATTACAAGTTCAGTTTCTACTACACCAAGCCAAGAAACAACAACTACAAGCTTGAAGGACACAACGACTGCTCTAGAAACCATAACAGATGAAACGTCGTCAACTCTCTCTCCAACGACAGAATTGACAACAGAAGCTTCCAGTTCTACAGAGTCTGTCACGAGCTCCTCAGTGTCTGAAGGAAGTTTTACAACACCTTCAACCACAACAGTGGTCACAAGCAGTGAAACGATAAGTGAGGAGAGTACAACTTCCACTGGCCTGTATACCTCTTCATTTTCCAGCACCGAGGTTTCATCTTCTGACACTTCATCAGAACAACCAACAACCACTTTAGGAGTAGCAGAAAGTACAACTCAGTCCTCCACTCTGACATACGAAACTACCACCTCAACAGTTTTACCAGACTTTACAACAACGCCGCTTGAAACTTTAACAAGTGATACGTCATATTCCTCTGGAAGCTCAACCCAAAGCACCACCGAATTTTCAACAAACACTGAAAGTATTACAGAGTCCACGACATCTGAAGAACTACCAACCTCCACCACAAGTGTGGAAATTACAAGTTCAGTTTCTACTACACCAAGCCAAGAAACAACAACTACAAGCTTGAAGGACACAACGACTGCTCTAGAAACCATAACAGATGAAACGTCGTCAACTCTCTCTCCAACGACAGAATTGACAACAGAAGCTTCCAGTTCTACAGAGTCTGTCACGAGCTCCTCAGTGTCTGAAGGAAGTTTTACAACACCTTCAACCACAACAGTGGTCACAAGCAGTGAAACGATAAGTGAGGAGAGTACAACTTCCACTGGCCTGTATACCTCTTCATCTTCCAGCACCGAGGTTTCATCTTCTGACACTTCATCAGAACAACCAACAACCACTTTAGCAGTAGCAGAAAGTACAACTCAGTCCTCCACTCTGACATACGAAACTACCACCTCAACAGTTTTACCAGACTTTACAACAACGCCGCTTGAAACTTTAACAAGTGATACGTCATATTCCTCTGGAAGCTCAACCCAAAGCACCACCGAATTTTCAACAACCACTGAAAGTATTACAGAGTCCACGACATCTGAAGAACTACCAACCTCCACCACAAGTGTGGAAATTACAAGTTCAGTTTCTACTACACCAAGCCAAGAAACAACAACTACAAGCTTGAAGGACACAACGACTGCTCTAGAAACCATAACAGATGAAACGTCGTCAACTCTCTCTCCAACGACAGAATTGACAACAGAAGCTTCCAGTTCTACAGAGTCTGTCACGAGCTCCTCAGTGTCTGAAGGAAGTTTTACAACACCTTCAACCACAACAGTGGTCACAAGCAGTGAAACGATAAGTGAGGAGAGTACAACTTCCACTGGCCTGTATACCACTTCATCTTCCAGCACCGAGGTTTCATCTTCTGACACTTCATCAGAACAACCAACAACCACTTTAGGAGTAGCAGAAAGTACAACTCAGTCCTCCACTCTGACATACGAAACTACCACCTCAACAGTTTTACCAGACTTTACAACAACGCCGCTTGAAACTTTAACAAGTGATACGTCATATTCCTCTGGAAGCTCAACCCAAAGCACCACCGAATTTTCAACAACCACTGAAAGTATTACAGAGTCCACAACATCTGAAGAACTACCAACCTCCACCACAAGTGTGGAAATTACAAGTTCAGTTTCTACTACACCAAGCCAAGAAACAACAACTACAAGCTTGAAGGACACAACGACTGCTCTAGAAACCATAACAGATGAAACGTCGTCAACTCTCTCTCCAACGACAGAATTGACAACAGAAGCTTCCAGTTCTACAGAGTCTGTCACGAGCTCCCCAGTGTCTGAAGGAAGTTTTACAACACCTTCAACCACAACAGTGGTCACAAGCAGTGAAACGATAAGTGAGGAGAGTACAACTTCCACTGGCCTGTATACCTCTTCATCTTCCAGCACCGAGGTTTCATCTTCTGACACTTCATCAGAACAACCAACAACCACTTTAGCAGTAGCAGAAAGTACAACTCAGTCCTCCACTCTGACATACGAAACTACCACCTCAACAGTTTTACCAGACTTTACAACAACGCCGCTTGAAACTTTAACAAGTGATACGTCATATTCCTCTGGAAGCTCAACCCAAAGCACCACCGAATTTTCAACAAACACTGAAAGTATTACAGAGTCCACGACATCTGAAGAACTACCAACCTCCACCACAAGTGTGGAAATTACAAGTTCAGTTTCTACTACACCAAGCCAAGAAACAACAACTACAAGCTTGAAGGACACAACGACTGCTCTAGAAACCATAACAGATGAAACGTCGTCAACTCTCTCTCCAACGACAGAATTGACAACAGAAGCTTCCAGTTCTACAGAGTCTGTCACGAGCTCCTCAGTGTCTGAAGGAAGTTTTACAACACCTTCAACCACAACAGTGGTCACAAGCAGTGAAACGATAAGTGAGGAGAGTACAACTTCCACTGGCCTGTATACCACTTCATCTTCCAGCACCGAGGTTTCATCTTCTGACACTTCATCAGAACAACCAACAACCACTTTAGGAGTAGCAGAAAGTACAACTCAGTCCTCCACTCTGACATACGAAACTACCACCTCAACAGTTTTACCAGACTTTACAACAACGCCGCTTGAAACTTTAACAAGTGATACGTCATATTCCTCTGGAAGCTCAACCCAAAGCACCACCGAATTTTCAACAACCACTGAAAGTATTACAGAGTCCACGACATCTGAAGAACTACCAACCTCCACCACAAGTGTGGAAATTACAAGTTCAGTTTCTACTACACCAAGCCAAGAAACAACAACTACAAGCTTGAAGGACACAACGACTGCTCTAGAAACCATAACAGATGAAACGTCGTCAACTCTCTCTCCAACGACAGAATTGACAACAGAAGCTTCCAGTTCTACAGAGTCTGTCACGAGCTCCTCAGTGTCTGAAGGAAGTTTTACAACACCTTCAACCACAACAGTGGTCACAAGCAGTGAAACGATAAGTGAGGAGAGTACAACTTCCACTGGCCTGTATACCACTTCATTTTCCAGCACCGAGGTTTCATCTTCTGACACTTCATCAGAACAACCAACAACCACTTTAGGAGTAGCAGAAAGTACAACTCAGTCCTCCACTCTGACATACGAAACTACCACCTCAACAGTTTTACCAGACTTTACAACAACGCCGCTTGAAACTTTAACAAGTGATACGTCATATTCCTCTGGAAGCTCAACCCAAAGCACCACCGAATTTTCAACAACCACTGAAAGTATTACAGAGTCCACAACATCTGAAGAACTACCAACCTCCACCACAAGTGTGGAAATTACAAGTTCAGTTTCTACTACACCAAGCCAAGAAACAACAACTACAAGCTTGAAGGACACAACGACTGCTCTAGAAACCATAACAGATGAAACGTCGTCAACTCTCTCTCCAACGACAGAATTGACAACAGAAGCTTCCAGCTCTACAGAGTCTGTCACGAGCTCCTCAGTGTCTGAAGGAAGTTTTACAACACCTTCAACCACAACAGTGGCCACAAGCAGTGAAACGATAAGTGAGGAGAGTACAACTTCCACTGGCCTGTATACCTCTTCATCTTCCAGCACCGAGGTTTCATCTTCTGACACTTCATCAGAACAACCAACAACCACTTTAGCAGTAGCAGAAAGTACAACTCAGTCCTCCACTCTGACATACGAAACTACCACCTCAACAGTTTTACCAGACTTTACAACAACGCCGCTTGAAACTTTAACAAGTGATACGTCATATTCCTCTGGAAGCTCAACCCAAAGCACCACCGAATTTTCAACAACCACTGAAAGTATTACAGAGTCCACGACATCTGAAGAACTACCAACCTCCACCACAAGTGTGGAAATTACAAGTTCAGTTTCTACTACACCAAGCCAAGAAACAACAACTACAAGCTTGAAGGACACAACGACTGCTCTAGAAACCATAACAGATGAAACGTCGTCAACTCTCTCTCCAACGACAGAATTGACAACAGAAGCTTCCAGTTCTACAGAGTCTGTCACGAGCTCCTCAGTGTCTGAAGGAAGTTTTACAACACCTTCAACCACAACAGTGGTCACAAGCAGTGAAACGATAAGTGAGGAGAGTACAACTTCCACTGGCCTGTATACCTCTTCATCTTCCAGCACCGAGGTTTCATCTTCTGACACTTCATCAGAACAACCAACAACCACTTTAGCAGTAGCAGAAAGTACAACTCAGTCCTCCACTCTGACATACGAAACTACCACCTCAACAGTTTTACCAGACTTTACAACAACGCCGCTTGAAACTTTAACAAGTGATACGTCATATTCCTCTGGAAGCTCAACCCAAAACACCACCGAATTTTCAACAAACACTGAAAGTATTACAGAGTCCACCACATCTGAAGAACTACCAACCTCCACCACAAGTGTGGAAATTACAAGTTCAGTTTCTACTACACCAAGCCAAGAAACAACAACTACAAGCTTGAAGGACACAACGACTGCTCTAGAAACCATAACAGATGAAACGTCGTCAACTCTCTCTCCAACGACAGAATTGACAACAGAAGCTTCCAGCTCTACAGAGTCTGTAACGAGCTCCTCAGTGTCTGAAGGAAGTTTTACAACACCTTCAACCACAACAGTGGTCACAAGCAGTGAAACGATAAGTGAGGAGAGTACAACTTCCACTGGCCTGTATACCTCTTCATCTTCCAGCACCGAGGTTTCATCTTCTGACACTTCATCAGAACAACCAACAACCACTTTAGCAGTAGCAGAAAGTACAACTCAGTCCTCCACTCTGACATACGAAACTACCACCTCAACAGTTTTACCAGACTTTACAACAACGCCGCTTGAAACTTTAACAAGTGATACGTCATATTCCTCTGGAAGCTCAACCCAAAGCACCACCGAATTTTCAACAACCACTGAAAGTATTACAGAGTCCACGACATCTGAAGAACTACCAACCTCCACCACAAGTGTGGAAATTACAAGTTCAGTTTCTACTACACCAAGCCAAGAAACAACAACTACAAGCTTGAAGGACACAACGACTGCTCTAGAAACCATAACAGATGAAACGTCATCAACTCTCTCTCCAACGACAGAATTGACAACAGAAGCTTCCAGTTCTACAGAGTCTGTCACGAGCTCCTCAGTGTCTGAAGGAAATTTTACAACACCTTCAACCACAACAGTGGTCACAAGCAGTGAAACGATAAGTGAGGAGAGTACAACTTCCACTGGCCTGTATACCACTTCATCTTCCAGCACCGAGGTTTCATCTTCTGACACTTCATCAGAACAACCAACAACCACTTTAGCAGTAGCAGAAAGTACAACTCAGTCCTCCACTCTGACATACGAAACTACCACCTCAACAGTTTTACCAGACTTTACAACAACGCCGCTTGAAACTTTAACAAGTGATACGTCATATTCCTATGGAAGCTCAACCCAAAGCACCACCGAATTTTCAACAACCACTGAAAGTATTACAGAGTCCACGACATCTGAAGAACTACCAACCTCCACCACAAGTGTGGAAATTACAAGTTCAGTTTCTACTACACCAAGCCAAGAAACAACAACTACAAGCTTGAAGGACACAACGACTGCTCTAGAAACCATAACAGATGAAACGTCATCAACTCTCTCTCCAACGACAGAATTGACAACAGAAGCTTCCAGTTCTACAGAGTCTGTCACGAGCTCCTCAGTGTCTGAAGGAAGTTTTACAACACCTTCAACCACAACAGTGGTCACAAGCAGTGAAACGATAAGTGAGGAGAGTACAACTTCCACTGGCCTGTATACCACTTCATCTTCCAGCACCGAGGTTTCATCTTCTGACACTTCATCAGAACAACCAACAACCACTTTAGGAGTAGCAGAAAGTACAACCCAGTCCTCCACTCTGACATACGAAACCACCACCTCAACAGTTTTACCAGACTTTACAACAACGCCGCTTGAAACTTTAACAAGTGATACGTCATATTCCTCCGGCAGCTCAACCCAAAGCACCACTGAATTTTCAACAGCCACTGAAAGTATTACAGAGTCCACAACATCTGAAGATCTACCAACCTCCACCACAAGTGTGGAAATTACAAGTTCAGTTTCTACTACACCAAGCCAAGAAACAACAACTACAAGCTTGAAGGACACAACAACTTCTATCGAAACCACAACAATTGAAACGTCGTCAATTCTTACTCCATCTACGGAATTGACAACAGAAGCTTCCAGCTCTACAGAGTCTGTCACGAGCTCCTCAGTGTCTGAAGGAAGTTTTACAACACCTTCAACCACAACAGTGGTCACAAGCAGTGAAACGATAAGTGAGGAGAGTACAACTTCCACTGGCCTGTATACCACTTCATCTTCCAGCACTGAGGTTTCATCTTCTGACACTTCATCAGAACAACCAACAACCACTTTAGCAGTAGCAGAAAGTACAACTCAGTCCTCCACTCTGACATACGAAACTACCACCTCAACAGTTTTACCAGACTTTACGACAACAACACCGCTTGAAACTATAACAAGTGATACGTCATTTTCCTCCGCCAGCTCAACCCAAAGTACCACTGAATTTTCAACAGCCACTGAAAGTATTACAGAGTCCACGACATCTGAAGAACTACCAACCTCCACCACAAGTGTGGAAATTACAAGTTCAGTTTCTACTACACCAAGCCAAGAAACAACAACAACCTCCAAGGACACAACAGCTTCTATAGAAACCACACCAATTGAAACATCCTCAATTCTTACTTCACCTACGGAATTGACAACAGAAGCTTCCAGTTCTACAGAGTCTGTCACAAGCTCCCCAGTGTCTGAAGGAAGTTTCACCACAATAGTTGTTACAACTAATGAATTGACAAGTGAGGAAAGTACAACTTCCACTACCTTGTCTACCCCATCATATTCCAATAGTACTGTTGTAACGGATACCAGTAATCCGGTCTCCATAATTACACCTGACGCAACAACTTCTACAGCTACAACACAGACCAGTAGTCCGGTGTCTACAACAACATCCGACGTAACAACTTCTACAGTTACAACACAGTCCAGTAATCCGGTGTCTACAACAACACCCGACGTAACAACTTCTACAGTTACAACAGAGACCAGTAGTCCTGTATCTACAACAACAACAGCCGATGTAACAACTTCTACAGTTACAACAACAACAGCCGACGTAACAACTTCTAAAGCTACAACACAGGGACCGGACATAACAACCTCTATAGTTACAACAGATACCAGTGGTCCAGTGTCTACAACAACAACATACGACATAACAACTTCTACAGCTACAACACAGACCAGTAGTCCGGTGTCTACAACAACTACACCCGATGTAACAACTACTACAGTTACAACAACACAGGGACCGGACGTAACAACCTCTACAGCTACAACAGAGACCAGTAGTCCGGTGTCTACAACAACAGCCGAACTAACAACATCTACAGTTACAACAACACAGGGACCGGACGTAACAACCTCTACAGCTATAACACAGACCAGTAGTCCGGTGTCTACAACAACAGCCGACCTAACAACTTCTACAGCTACAACACAGACCAGTAATCCGGTGTCTACAACAGCAACACACGACGTAACAACTACTACAGTTACAACAACACAGGGACCGGACGTAACAACCTCTACAGCTACAACAGAGACCAGTAGTCCGGTGTCTACAACAACATCCAACGTAACAACTTCTTCAGTTACAACAACAGCCGACGTAACAAGTTCTACAGTTACAACAACACAGGGACCGGACGTAACAACCTCTATAGTTACAACAGATACCAGTGATCCAGTGTCTACAACAACAACATACGACATAACAACATCTACAGCTACAACACAGACCAGTAATCCGGTGTCTACAACAGCAACACACGACGTAACAACTACTACAGTTACAACAACACAGGGACCGGACGTAACAACCTCTATAGCTACAACAGAGACCAGTAGTCCGCTGTCTACAACAACAACACCCGATGTAACAACTACTACAGTTACATCAACAGCCGACGTAACAACTTCTACAGTTACAACAACACAGGGATCGACAACAGTACCACGAACATCAGAAGTAACAGCGTCTTATAACACAACTCTATCAACTACCACTCAACTACCGTCCACAACTACTGGAAGCTATATAGATTCTCAAATTACCACTTTAAATGTTGAGATGCGTTTGAACGAAACTTGGAATGCTGATCTATTGAACAGCAGTTCAGTGGCTTTTCTGGACAAATCCGTCCAAATTCATGCAGAGGTATTTTACTCTCATAGCATGATGGTTTAAGTGAAGCAATTTATTGAAATACTCATTTAATTGTAGGCTGTTAAACTAATTTGTATATATACAACACTACTATAAAAATATTAAAATGTATATTTCTAGGTGGACAATATACTTGGTAGTGGAAACAACATATCAATCTACTATAATTCCAGCAAAGTACTATCATATAGGTAAGATGATCACTTTGATATATGTTGTCCGGTGATATCTGATGTCGGGTAATATCTTATGTCCAGTGATATCTGATGTCGGGTAATATCTTATGTCCGGTTATATCTTATATCCGGTGATATCTGATATCCGGTGATATCTGATGTCCGGTGATGTCTGATGTCCGGTGATATGTGATGTCCGGCGATATCTGACCGGTGATATCTGATGTCCGGTAATATATGTTGTCCGATGATATCTGATGTCCGGTACTAATACTTGATGTAACAACACGAATTCCTTTGCTCGAATCTAAAGAGTAACACAAAGGTAAAAGTTTTAGATATTTCAAACATTTGATTCTATGTTTTATAATTTCATCAACATTCTTGTAACAGCAGAGAAAGGTAAGGAAAGATCACGCTAGATGCTGCTTTATGATATGTACTGTAGTGTTCAATATCAGTCACATATCACGCTAGATGTTATATGACTACCATAGTGTTCAATATCAGTCACATATCACGCTAGATGTCGTTATATGACTACTGTAGTGTTCAATATCAGTCACATATCACGCTAGATGTTATATGACTACCATAGTGTTCAATATCAGTCACATATCACGCTAGATGTCGCTATATGATTACTGTAGTATTCGATATCAGTCACATATCACGCTAGATGTCGTTAAATGACTACTGTAGTGTTCAATATCAGTCACATATCACGCTAGATGTTATATGACTACTGTAGTGTTCAATATCAGTCACATATCACGCTAGATGTCGTTAAATGACTACTGTAGTGTTCAATATCAGTCACATATCACGCTAGATGTTATGTAACTACTGTAGTGTTCAATATCAGTCACATATCACGCTAGATGTCGCTATATGATTACTGAAGTGTTCAATATCAGTCACATATCACGCTAGATGTTATATGACTACCATAGTGTTCAATATCAGTCACATATCACGCTAGATGTCGCTATATGATTACTGTAGTGTTCAATATTAGTCACATATCACGCTAGATGTCGTTAAATGACTACTGTAGTGTTCAATATCAGTCACATATCACGCTAGATGTTATATAACTACTGTAGTGTTCAATATCAGTCACATATCACGCTAGATGTCGCTATATGATTACTGTAGTGTTCAATATTAGTCACATATCACGCTAGATGTCGCTATATGATTACTGTAGTGTTCAATATCATTCACACATCACGCTAGATGTTATATGACTACCATAGTGTTCAATATCAGTCACATATCACGCTAGATGTCCCTATATGACTACTGTAGTGTTCAATATCAGTCACATATCACGCTAGATGTTATATGACTACCATAGTGTTCAATATCAGTCACATATCACGCTAGATGTCGCTATATGACTACTGTAGTGTTCAATATCAGTCACATATCAGGCTAGATGTCGTTATATGATTACCGTAGTGTTCAATATCAGTTACAAATTACGCTAGATGTCCCTATATGACTACTGTAGTGTTCAATATCAGTCATATATCACGCTAGATGTCGCTATATGACTACTGCAATGTTCAATATCAGTCACATATCACGCTAGATGTCACTATATGACTACCGTAGTGTTCAATATCAGTTACAAATTACGCTAGATGTCGTTATATGACTACCGTAGTGTTCAATATCAGTCATATATCACGCTAGATGTCGCTATATGACAACCGTAGTGTTCAATATCAGTCACATATCACGCTAGATGTCGGTATATGACATGTACCGTAGTGTTCAATATCAGTCACAGATAAAAAGAATAACTTTGTCGAGAATTAAAATCGACACGATGTATATTGTGCTGTATTGATTATAGACACTTCTTCTTTCAGTTTACATACATATAATCATATGCAAATTGTATGCATGCATATAAAATAAGACGACAATGTGCCATAAAATTGGCGTTAAAGTCACTATTCAAGTATTATCGAGAAAATACTTTCAAAAAATCAGTAAACGATATAGAATACAGAGTGTTTACCCATCAGTCCTGCAGTTAGATCTGTTTATGGAATACATAATCATATATTTCGGTTTGCTTTGCTTTCTCAGATTTTTGCTCTTTTTTAATCCTGTGATTCGGATCACTACAAGCTTTTAAGGTCTAATTTCATTTTCTAAATAAACTTTGATATTCAGAAATTGTATAAGTCATGCTAATTCATAAAACCAGGGTTAACAATGTTTTAATCCATGTATTGCAGTGATGGAAGCATTAAAGTTTCGCTCGAGATCTATTATTCCGTATCTCACAAAACAGTGACAGGAAGTGACGACAACCTACTTGCGCAAGTCAAATCATTTCTCCAAACCGCACCCACCTCCTTACCCATCATTGTGGGATCCATTGTGGTGTATCGTAAGTATATGCTGGTGTTGTTTATGGTTCTATTCTATAACAGCGCAAATCGTGCTAATAGTATAGCTGAAATCGTTCAATTAACAATAACTGTTATCTTTAAAATTCTAGTGAAAAAGACGGATTCTTCACCAGCGTCATCATCCTCAACGGCTGGTGAGTATTTTGCATCATACACATTTTCCGTCATTTACCTTTATAACTTTACTTAATTTTTTTATGATGAATAGACGATTCGGCGTTTAAGTCACATATGAACCTGTTTTGCAGTTATCGTCATTGGAGTCGTCACCGCTATTGGCCTGTTGCTTATGATTCTCTGCTCGATCTGCCTCATCTTAGGCTATAAAAGGTACCTGGAATTAGAATAAACATTGAAACTTTATCTACTTAGGGACACTTAAAGCATAAATTTCTAACTGGATCAATATTTGTTGAGCAGGTTTCGTAAGAAACGACGAGTGGCCCACAAAGATCCTACAATGGACGAGTCGGAGACCGGTAGCTACCAGAGTTCGGATGATATCTCGATTGAAGATGACGACGAGGACTATCATAGCGGCGACTATAAGTTTGAAATTCCATCTTTCGTTATGGCAACCAGATGTGTCCCGCCGAGTGAACACATGTGGACACGTGAAGACACTCTTCCACACATTAGAAAGATGAGAAGCACGAACGAAAAGAAAACGCTACCAACCAAAGACAATTTAGCCTACCTCAACGAATTCTGTCATGAAGCGGTTGTTCCGACAGAGCGACCACCAAGTTATGATGCGATACCCCCTTCCATTGAAAAAGAACCGCATGATATTTCAAATAAACATTTGTTACAAAAACCGGACCACCATCCTATTCCAGTACCATTCAATGAAGTGCTAGATAGACCTTCAACATCTGCACAAGCAGACGAATTAGAAAAGGCGTCATCTGCAGGCGCCTTATCTTCGAGATCCAGTTATAGTGAAATACATGGTGATGGGGATATTTCCTCTCCTCATGACGACTCCCGTGCTTCACATAACGTCTCTCCGTCAAAGACTTTGTCCGCGAAATCGGACAGAACATCAGGAAGGGGCACTTCAGAGAGCACGAATGACAATTCTGGTGCTAGATCAAGAAACGGTCAGAGAAAACGCGGGAAGACCAAACCTTATGTTCCTCTTAGTAAAAGGCTACCAAAGCCGGTAAAACCTAAGATATATAAATCTAACCGTCCTTTGAAAGTAGATCAATCGAAGTTACAAGAGCGACTAAAAGAAATCGCCAAACAAAATGAAGACAAACTGTATAACCCACAAGGAGAAGCGTGGAGGAATCTAGTAACCAAGATTTTCCCACAAGAAGAGTCCAGAAAAGAGTCGGACTGTTAACCATCCGACGTCAAATATAGTCCTTAATAATATCGGATCAGTCAAAAATACACGTTATTGTATTTGTTGCAGATATACTATTTTTACATTCTTTATATACTTGAACAGTTTATTTCACTATAGATGTAATTTATACACAAATTGTCATTTTTAATGCATTATACATCAACGATAATAAATCTTGATAAAAAGATGATTTGATATCGTTTTCATAAGACACGGTGTACTACAGTTATATCTGCTGTTT
Organism: Ostrea edulis; assembly: GCF_947568905.1. Classification (NCBI taxonomy): domain Eukaryota; kingdom Metazoa; phylum Mollusca; class Bivalvia; order Ostreida; family Ostreidae; genus Ostrea; species Ostrea edulis. The sequence goes on along the minus strand of NW_026606041.1, from coordinate 5,851 downwards.
ACAAAATGTACACGTGTGATACAGAAGTCCCGATTCTACCTTTTTCTTGTCTAAGGGTCCGTGTTTGCCCTTCTCATGATTTGGTATTCTTGTAGGATTTATGAGATTGATCACTGTTCGTTATCTTCTTGGTTTATGAGAGTTATATCTGCTATATGACGTCATAATTGTATTCAAAACACACCTGTAAGGCAACAAAATGACGGATATCGAAGTAAATCCTGCTGATTCTCACAGCGATGTTGCTTTCGACGAAAAATAAAGCTGAACGAGAATTTACAGATCAATAAATCCGAAAACACGATGTCTTCATACGCACCTGAAAGCAAATAACGTGGTGCGGGGAAACTATTCATTTCTTTAAAATTGTTAATACAGTGAACGAAAATGGAATTATAAGAATCAAACATTCTTTTTGAGGAATTTATCGATGTGTAAATTCTGGACATTTTACTCACAAACTCAACATAAAAGTTCGATAAATTCTTCAAAAAGAATGTTTAATCCTATATATATATATATATATATATATATATATAGAGAGAGAGAGAGAGAGAGAGAGAGAGAGAGAGAGAGAGAGAGAGGGGGGGGGCACTGAATTCCAAAAAAACCCCACCCAACCCATATGATAGATAAGTGTCAGATCCAAAAAATAGTTGCAAAGTCAAATACAAAAAATGTATAAAAGGCACTTAAATGGCCAACGATACGAACAATTTGATTTGAAATTTTCGGGATGACCTGTCCCTTCCTCGGGATTTAAACAGAAAAGTTTTACATAAGTAACACACGTACAAAAAGCTAGCACTAAATCTACAAATGTATATATACACTGCAAATTGCATGTTTATTGTTTTTGGCTTGCTATTCAATATGTTTTCTATAGGGAGCGAATAAGGATACGTCCTATGGACTCTCGCCCCGTGGGAATCCGGGTTAGAACAGGTCCCCTGTACCCCTTGCTTTTCGTTAGAGGCGACTAAATCGGACGGCCCTTCGAATGAGACCACAAAATCTGAGGCCCCATTTCACAGTAGGTGTGGCACGATAAAGTGTTTCTCATCCTCAACATCATTCCTGAAAGCAAAATTTGCAAAATCTATTACATCGTAGAATTGGAGGTTTACATTTTCTCCCAACCTCAATATTGAGGGGATGATCATGTGCACTTAGTCCTACCGGTAGTTAAGTGAGTCGAGCTTTATAAGCATTCGGTAATGTATTCAAATATTCTTGCATTTTAAAAAACTTAATATGTTCATTCTTCTATAATTCCAATGTTATTTATTACAATTGTTTTGATTGGACAAAAATAAAGCTGAACAAGAGTTTATACATCAATAAATCCGAAAACGCGATGTATTCATACACGCCTGGAAACAAATAACATAATGCGGGGAAACTATTCACATTTTTGTAATTGTTAATAAAGTGAATCAAATGGAATTATAAGAATCAAACATTCTTTTTGAAGAATTTATCGATGTGTAAACTCCAGACATTTTACTCACAAACTTAACATAAAAGTGCTTCGCACATTTATTCAGTTTGTGAGTAAAATGTCTGGAGTTTACACATCGATAAATTCTTCAAAAAGAATGTTTAATCCTATAGTACATTCATAGATATATAATCGGGATCTGTAGAATATATCGCATTTTGTCAAGATACTATTTTTTCATATGTTCAAATTATTTCACGAACACTTTCAGTAAATAAGGATTCTTTATACTTTATTTGATCGGGATCGATATTACGGAAATTAACGAGCAGCGAAGGTAGCTATGACGTCACAGCCTACTACACTAAATACTTCATTATGACGTAACAGGTCTAGTGTAACGTCACAAACGCTCACGTACAGTATGGCAGGGAAAAAAAAGGTATCTACTGCTGACAAGTTTTGGAGTCGTATAGAAAAGAGATGCAAGGAATTGAATAATGTTGCTGGGACAAGCGAACAAAGGCCTTCAAAAAGACGTAAAACGAGTCATTCACGTGATAGGGACAAAAAGAAAACACGTCGTGATCACACAAAAAATAAAATTCGATCTTCTCGTGAAAAGCGAACGGCAAAGTGGATTCTTTCATTACCAGACAAAAGCAAGCAAAATTTGTCACCAGAAAGACTCAACATTAGTCATTCTCGTGGTCGGAAAAGCGAAAAAAGAAAGAGGAGCACAGACCGGAAAACGGCAAGTCCAGATGAAGGAAATAATGTTGCTGGGACAAGCCAACAAAGGCCTTCAAAAAGACGTAAAACAAGTCATTCTCGTGATAGGGATAAAAAGAAAACGCGTCGTGACCACACTAAAAATAGAACTCAACCTTCTCGTCATCGAAAAGACGAAAAAAAGGACAACAGTTTTTGTGTTATATTGTAATTTCAATTAATATAACATATCTTGTTCAAACTGATTTTGTTAGCTAGCAATAATACCTCTGCATGCTGATCAATGTATGACTCCGCATCCGTGCACACCCGTAACTTTGGAAGAGTCGCTAAAAAGAAAGGGGGCTCGCTTTCAACTTCAAGTAGGAATTCGGCCATAAGGTAGGTCCCATTGTTTTCTTCTTGCACTATTTACTCTATTTGTACAGAAGATTTATCACACAGGACAATACGATAACCAAGGCCTATAGATCTACATCGGCAGTTCGCCTGGATTAATCTTCTAGTTTGTTCTGACACTTCTACTCGATAAATTTCGCTGTGTCGATGACAAAAAAGTAGATTACGTAACAAAACTTGATAGTAGGTAATTTATGTTGTTCTTTGTTATTTAATACTCAGGACTCGGAAAATATTTGTTTACGGAATGCAGCATGGGGTCGATTCCTGTTAACATTGCAAAAGTAACGGAGGGAGTAATGGACAGATACTGTCCATTTTAAAAAATAATGGACAGTAATTATCAACTTATTGGATGGACAGTGCCAGGTAAACCCAATGACTTATCAGACGTCTACAGGTAGGCTGAAAATAAAAGACAATACGTTTGTCAAAGAGATTCAAATTTAATTTTAAATTCCCTACAAGTAAGAATCACTGAAACGATATAATTTTCTCTTAATAGAATTTTCTGCTCCAACTTTAAGATTCGCAATTTTTTTAAAATTCCATTGACCATGCATTATTACATCGCATCAAAACTCAAATTTGAAAGAGAAGATGATTTTTCCATGCTGTAGGCCCTATTTGAATTTCGATGGATCCAGAGGCACATTCCGAAACTTCTTCACAACTCTTGTTTATGTTTTCTTTATCATCATATCCTAATTCTGAATAATCATTGTCGCTTTTATGAATCATTTCATTTCATTTTACGAGATGGGCGTATCAATTGGGTTCTTTTGGCTGGCGGTAATTATTTCCTCATCCAAATTTATACGAAAACACAATGCTTTTCAGATCAAAATTTGGGTTTCTCATCCTTCATATCCAGAATATAACACTCATTAAATAGTATTTGCAGTACTTTCATTGAAATCCTTGTTCGATTGTGCAATGAAAATGCTCTCCCTATCAGAGGACAACAAATTGTTATGGCTCAGGGGCCCGTTTTACAAAACAACTTACGACAAAGTCGCAAGTCTTAAATTGTATTACACTGTTATTACTTTGAGTGAGTGAAGTAAAACTTTTCTGAGGCTTAATTTTCAACATTTTAAAAAAGATCTTTTGCATTTGGAGTGAACTATTTTACAATAAACTGGAAAATTCCAGTATGTAAAGTTGGCCGTAAATCGTAAGGTCTTTTGTAAAACGCGCCCCAGCACTTTACGCCATTTACAAAACACGAACCAGTCACGGATGCACGGAAATAGAAAAAAAAATAATAGTATAAATCACGGATTTATTTTGCACGGATGATAAATTTTTTTGTGCATTAATTTTAAGAAAAAAGAGGTGTAGCGCATTTGCTGACGATACTGCCGACTCAGAAATCTAAATGGAAAACACCGGTTTCCAATAATAGACTGGCGTTTACATTTAAATATAAGGCCAACGTTTTTGATGTTTCGTTAACCAAGATAAATAAATGCCGCTGTTTAGCATTACTGACATTTATATGAGTCGTTCTTTACTTAATAAACCATTTCCCTATTTGGAATGATGAACAGTACAATATTTTCATAGATCTGTGCATTCATATTACACAACAACCCTTTTACATATGGCATTACTTAACTCACTGTTCTGACATGACTACAGCGCCTTTAATAGATGTCATCAGTTCATTTGCCTTTGGTTGATAATTCGAGTGTTTATCTTTGCCTAAATATCATATGACAGTTGCTACATGAGTTTTTATTTATTTTATTTTATTTTTTTTTTTATTTTTTTTTGGTGAGAAGTCAAACTGTATAACAGTTCTTTTCCTCCCTTGACTTATTTTTACTTATTACATGCTGTGCATTTGTGTCCTTTTTCTTGTAGTATTTGTTTAGCTTTTCGTCAGACACATTACGGTTTGAAATTCCTGTGCACACAGGAACATGTTAGTGTAAACAGGCGGAACTACAATGATCTCGGAATAAATTCCCTTTCTTTAAGTCGTAACTTGCAAATATTAGAAGTTATGATGAAAATGACTAATATTTGTTATAATATATGTATCACATTTAACACCCCCCCCCCCTCAAGAAAACGACCCCAAAAAATGAAAAGCAAAAAAAAAAAGAAAAGAAAAAAAATAGATTGGAAAAATATTGGACTTGAACTCGGGGAATGTATGGTTTAAGTATCAGATTACCGAGCACCTTAACCACTAGACCACCCATGCTTGTAAGTTTAAAGGTTTAACTTTTGACCGGCTGCTAAATCTCAAGGTAAATTTTGAGAACGATTTTTTCATATTTTATCCATTTTCAACAAGAGGGCCACCTTAAACCAAATTTCCTCAAACGGACTTATATACAGTCATAAGCAGGTAAAACAACTTCAGCGTTTTATTTCTGGTTTAAGGTGTCCTTTTGCAACAGTTAGCAATTTTTTATGCCCATTACGTTACATCTACTATATACGGCGGCGTAGAAAGGCCAAGTAAAAAAAAATATTATTCGTTCGGACGAATTAGCTATTTGTTCGGACAAATAAGTTATTTGTTCGGACGAATTAGCTATTTGTCCGGACAAATTAGCCATTCGTTCGGACGAATTAGCTATTTGTTCGGACAAACTAGTAATTCGTTCGGACGAATTAGCAATTTGTTCGGACGAAGTAGAAATTCGTTCGAACGAATAAGTAAATTTGTTCGGGCAAATCAGTAATTTGTTCTGACGAGTTAGCAATTTGTTCGGACGAATTTGTAATTAGTTATAAGGCAACGCCAATGCCGTAGTGAAACATCATAAAGTGGTGGTTGGGAAGCATAAAACTTAAATTGGCGCACATGCTTAAATGGGATTCAATTCCAAAAGTTTCCATATAAACATCATGAAGATGGCGACGGTAAATACAGTAAGCTTCATACCCCCCCCCCCCCAAAAAAAAAACCCCCTGAAATAACAAGCTAAAAATTGTGGGAATCCCTACACCTTGCTCAGTCTTAAAAGTTTGAGGTAGGCCTCAACCCCCCCCCCCCCCGCCCCTTCCCCGGACAAAAGTATATTAAATGAAAATTTTCTGTACAACGGAGTGTAACACATTCAATAAGAAAGTAAAGTTTTGTATAGGACGACAATAATGAAATTATACGCCAATCAGAGCCTATCATAGTTTTGTCAACGCAAATCTGGATATCCAAATTTTTTACCAATTTTTCTTTATAGCAATTAGGGCCTAACAATTTTAGAACATAAATTTCCCAGAAGTGTAAGGAGGGGGCACAATCATACTCTTGTCCCC